>NC_069505.1:191937454-192237454 GCF_027579735.1 Bombina bombina | reverse complement strand
AGTGAGGCAAGTTTAAAAAAAGAGGAGACCCCTGACGCGGCGTTTCACTAACTGAGGAAGCGTTAGTGAAACGCCGCGTCAGGGGTCTCCTCTTTTTTTAAACTTGCCTCACTAGTTGTTACAAATTTAAAAATAACAGCATGTAAAAAACTTTCAAACAGTATACGTAGAAGAATTTGTTAAAGTTTGGTTGCTAATGCTGACTACAGTTAATTGAAAATCAACATAGGCCCAAGAGGCTATAGTTCTCTATGTTAGCTCTTGAGTCCATTTTGTAGTTACAATCTACTGCTTTAAGTACTACAAGTTCTACTTCTGTAACATAATCAAAACATGCTGTTTTTTCACTCAGCACAGTGAGAGTGTTTTTAACTATTTAGGGCAGTTCTATCATCCACCAAAGCTGTCTTTTTAAAAAAGATACTAATAAAAGTTAATTTTTAACGTACAATATCTCTTTAGTTGTTCAAGGCACAGTAACCTAATTATACTACCAAAATAAATGTTATAACAGTGCATAGAAGCATTCTTTTTTCCAATGACTAACCTGCCTCACCAGCAGAAGTAGTCATAAACAGTACTAAATTGCACTTTTTATATTTTCTCCTCCTTTTTTTTCATAATATAGTCCTGAAAAACAGAATTTATGCTTACCTGATAAATTACTTTCTCCAACGGTGTGTCCGGTCCACGGCGTCATCCTTACTTGTGGGATATTCTCTTCCCCAACAGGAAATGGCAAAGAGCCCAGCAAAGCTGGTCACATGATCCCTCCTAGGTTCCGCCTACCCCAGTCAGTCGACCGACGGACAGGAGGAAATATGCATAGGAGAAACCATATGATACCGTGGTGACTGTAGTTAGAGAAAATAATTCATCAGACCTGATTAAAAAAAACAGGGCGGGCCGTGGACCGGACACACCGTTGGAGAAAGTAATTCATCAGGTAAGCATAAATTCTGTTTTCTCCAACATAGGTGTGTCCGGTCCACGGCGTCATCCTTACTTGTGGGAACCAATACCAAAGCTTTAGGACACGGATGAAGGGAGGGAGCAAATCAGGTCACCTAAACGGAAGGCACCACAGCTTGCAAAACCTTTCTCCCAAAAATAGCCTCCGAAGAAGCAAAAGTATCAAATTTGTAAAATTTGGCAAAAGTGTGCAGAGAAGACCAAGTCGCTGCCTTACATATCTGGTCAACAGAAGCCTCGTTCTTGAAGGCCCATGTGGAAGCCACAGCCCTAGTGGAGTGAGCTGTGATTCTTTCAGGAGGCTGCCGTCCGGCAGTCTCATAAGCCAATCGGATAATGCTTTTAAGCCAAAAGGAAAGAGAGGTAGAAGTTGCTCTTTGACCTCTCCTTTTACCAGAATAAACAACAAACAAAGAAGATGTTTGTCTGAAATCTTTAGTAGCCTCTAAATAGAATTTTAGAGCACGGACTACGTCCAAATTGTGTAACAAACGTTCCTTCTTTGAAACTGGATTCGGACACAAAGAAGGTACAACTATCTCCTGGTTAATATTTTTGTTGGAAACAACTTTCGGAAGAAAACCAGGCTTAGTACGCAAAACCACCTTATCTGCATGGAACACCAGATAGGGCGGAGAACACTGCAGAGCAGATAACTCTGAAACTCTTCTAGCAGAAGAAATTGCAACCAAAAACAAAACTTTCCAAGATAATAACTTAATATCTACGGAATGTAAGGGTTCAAACGGAACCCCTTGAAGAACTGAAAGAACTAGAATTAGACTCCAGGGAGGAGTCAAAGGTCTGTAAACAGGCTTGATTCTAACCAGAGCCGGAACAAATGCTTGAACATCTGGCACAGCTGCCAGCCTTTTGTGAAGTAAAACAGATAAAGCAGAGATCTGTCCCTTCAGAGAACTTGCAGATAATCCTTTCTCCAAACCTTCTTGTAGAAAGGATAGAATCTTAGGAATTTTTATCTTGTTCCATGGGAATCCTTTAGATTCACACCAACAGATATATTTTTTCCATATTTTATGGTAAATTTTTCTAGTTACAGGCTTTCTAGCCTGAATCAGAGTATCTATTACAGAATCTGAAAACCCACGCTTTGATAAAATCAAGCGTTCAATCTCCAAGCCGTCAGTTGGAGGGAAACCAGATTCGGATGTTCGAATGGACCTTGAACAAGAAGGTCCTGTCTCAAAGGTAGCTTCCATGGTGGAGCCGATGACATATTCACCAGGTCTGCATACCAAGTCCTGCATGGCCACGCAGGAGCTATCAAGATCACCGAAGCCCTCTCCTGATTGATCCTGGCTACCAGCCTGGGAATGAGAGGAAATGGTGGGAATACATAAGCTAGGTTGAAGGTCCAAGGTGCTACTAGTGCATCTAATAGAGTCGCCTTGGGATCCCTGGATCTGGACCCATAGCAAGGAACCTTGAAGTTCTGACGAGACGCCATCAGATCCATGTCTGGAATGCCCCATAATTGAGTTATTTGGGCAAAGATTTCCGGATGGAGTTCCCACTCCCCCGGATGGAATGTCTGACGACTCAGAAAATCCGCTTCCCAATTTTCCACTCCTGGGATGTGGATTGCAGACAAGTGGCAGGAGTGATCCTCCGCCCATTTAATTATTTTGGTCACTTCTTCCATCGCCAGGGAACTCCTTGTTCCCCCCTGATGATTGATATATGCAACAGTCGTCATGTTGTCTGATTGAAACCTTATGAATTTGGCCTTTGCTAGATGAGGCCAAGCTTTGAGAGCATTGAATATCGCTCTCAGTTCCAGAATGTTTATCGGGAGAAGAGATTCTTCCCGAGACCATAGACCCTGAGCTTTCAGGGGTTCCCAGACCGCGCCCCAGCCCACCAGACTGGCGTCGGTCGTGACAATGACCCACTCTGGTCTGCGGAAGCTCATTCCCTGTGACAGATTGTCCAGGATCAGCCACCAACGGAGTGAATCTCTGGTCTTTTGATCTACTTGAATCGTCGGAGACAAGTCTGTATAATCCCCATTCCACTGTCTGAGCATGCACAGTTGTAATGGTCTTAGATGAATTCGTGCAAAAGGAACTATGTCCATTGCTGCAACCATCAATCCTATTACTTCCATGCACTGCGCTATGGAAGGACGAAGAACAGAATGAAGTACTTGACAAGAGCTTAGAATTTTTGATTTTCTGACCTCTGTCAGAAAAATCCTCATTTCTAAGGAATCTATTATTGTTCCCAAGAAGGGAACTCTTGTTGACGGGGACAGAGAACTTTTTTCTTTGTTCACTTTCCATCCGTGAGATCTGAGAAAGGCTAGGACGATGTCCGTATGAGCCCTTGCTTTTGACAGAGACGACGCTTGAATCAGGATGTCATCCAAGTAAGGTACTACTGCAATGCCCCTTGGTCTTAGAACCGCTAGAAGGGACCCTAGTACCTTTGTGAAAATTCTCGGAGCAGTGGCTAATCCGAATGGAAGTGCCACAAACTGGTAATGCTTGTCCAGAAAAGCGAACCTTAGGAACTGATGATGTTCCTTGTGGATAGAAATATGTAGGTACGCATCCTTTAAATCCACCGTGGTCATAAATTGACCTTCCTGGATGGTGGGAAGGATCGTTCGAATGGTTTCCATTTTGAACGATGGAACCCTGAGAAATTTGTTTAGGATCTTGAGATCTAAAATTGGTCTGAATGTTCCCTCTTTTTTGGGAACTATGAACAGGTTGGAATAAAACCCCATCCCTTGTTCTCTTATTGGAACTGGATGAATTACTCCCATCTTTAACAGGTCTTCTACACAATGTAAGAATGCCTGTCTTTTTATTTGGTTTGAAGATAATTGAGACCTGTGGAACCTTCCCCTTGGGGGTAGTTCCTTGAATTCCAGGAGATAACCTTGAGAAACTATTTCTAGTGCCCAAGGATCCTGAACATCTCTTGCCCAAGCCTGAGCAAAGAGAGAAAGTCTGCCCCCCACCAGATCCGGTCCCGGATCGGGGGCCATCCCTTCATGCTGTTTTGGTAGCAGTGGCAGGCTTCTTGGCCTGTATACCCTTGTTCCAGCCTTGCATCGGTCTCCAGGCTGGTTTGGGTTGTGAAGTATTACCCTCTTGCTTAGAGGATGTAGAATTAGAGGCTGGTCCGTTTCTGCGAAAGGGACGAAAATTAGGCTTATTTTTAGCCTTAAAAGACCTATCCTGAGGGAGGGCGTGGCCCTTTCCCCCGGTGATGTCTGAAATAATCTCTTTCAAATCAGGTCCAAACAGTGTTTTACCCTTGAAAGGGATGTTAAGCAATTTTGTCTTGGAAGACACATCCGCTGACCAAGACTTTAGCCAAAGTGCTCTGCACGCCACGATAGCAAACCCTGAATTTTTCGCCGCTAATCTAGCTAATTGCAAAGCGGCATCTAAAATAAAAGAGTTAGCCAATTTAAGTGCTTGAACTCTGTCCATAACCTCCTCATACGAAGATTCTTTATTGAGCGACTTTTCTAGTTCCTCGAACCAGAAACACGCTGCCGTAGTGACAGGAATAATGCATGAAATTGGTTGTAGAAGGTAACCTTGCTGAACAAACATCTTTTTAAGCAAACCCTCTAATTTTTTATCCATAGGATCTTTGAAAGCACAACTATCTTCTATAGGAATAGTAGTGCGTTTGTTTAGAGTAGAAACCGCCCCCTCGACCTTGGGGACTGTCTGCCATAAGTCCTTTCTGGGGTCGACTATAGGAAATAATTTCTTAAATATAGGGGGAGGAACAAAAGGTATGCCGGGCCTTTCCCACTCCTTATTTACTATGTCCGCCACCCGCTTGGGTATAGGAAAGGCGTCGGGGGGCACCGGAACCTCTAGGAACTTGTCCATCTTACATAATTTCTCTGGAATGACCAAATTGTCACAATCATCCAGAGTAGATAATACCTCCTTAAGCAGTGCGCGGAGATGTTCTAATTTAAATTTAAATGTTACAACATCAGGTTCAGCTTGTTGAGAAATTTTTCCTGAATCTGAAATTTCTCCCTCAGACAAAACCTCCCTCCTGGCCCCTTCAGATTGGTGTGAGGGTATGTCAGAACAGTTATCATCAGCGTCCTCTTGCTCTTCAGTGTTTAAAACAGAGCAATCGCGCTTTCTCTGATAAGTAGGCATTTTGGATAAAATGTTTGCAATAGAATTATCCATTACAGCCGTTAATTTTTGCATGGTAATAAGTATTGGCGCACTAGATGTACTAGGGGCCTCTTGTGTGGGCAAAACTGGTGTAGACACAGAAGGGGATGATGTAGTATCATGCTTACGCCCCTCATTTGAGGAATCATCTTGGGCAATATCATTATCTGTGGCATCATTGTCCCTACTTTGTTTGGACACTATGGCACAATTATCACATAAATTTAAATGGGGAGAAACCTTGGTTTTCATACATATAGAACATAGCTTATCTGATGGTACAGACATGTTAAACAGGCTTAAACTTGTCAACAAAGCACAAAAACCGTTTTAAAATAAAACCGTTACTGTCACTTTAAATTTCAAACTGAAGACACTTTATTACTGAATATGTGAAAAAGTATGAAGGAATTGTTCAAAATTCACCAAAATTTCACCACAGTGTCTTAAAGCCTTAAAAGTATTGCACACCAAGCTTTAACCCTTAAAATAACGGAACCGGAGCCGTTTTTACATTTAACCCCTATACAGTCCCAGCTATCTGCTTTGCTGAGACCCAACCAAGCCCAGAGGGGAATACGATACCAAATGACGCCTTCTATAAGCTTTTTCAGTGGTTCTTAGCTCCTCACACATGCATCTGCATGCCTTGCTCTCCAAAAACAACTGCGCATTAGTGGCGCGAAAATGAGGCTCTGCCTATAACTAGAAAAGGCCCCCATCTGAAAAAGGTGTCCAATACAGTGCCTGCCGTTTTTCTAAACAATCCCCAAGATTATAATAACTATTAAGAGTAATAATCTGCAAAATATGCTTAGCAAAGTAATCGTTTTAGCCCAGAAAAATGTCTACCAGTTTTTTAAGCCCTTATGAAGCCCTTTATTCTTTTACTTAATCTAAGAAAATGGCTTACCGGTCCCCATAAGGGGAAATGACAGCCTTCCAGCATTACATAGTCTTGTTAGAAATGTGGCCAGTCATACCTCAAGCAGAAAAGTCTGCCAACTGTTTCCCCCAACTGAAGTTACTTCATCTCAACAGTCCTATGTGGAAACAGCAATCGATTTTAGTAACGTTTGCTAAAATCATCTTCCTCTTACAAACAGAAATCTTCATCTCTTTTCTGTTTCAGAGTAAATAGTACATACCAGCACTATTTTAAAATAACAAACACTTGATTGAAGAATAAAAACTACATTTAAACACCAAAAAACTCTTAACCATCTCCGTGGAGATGTTGCCTGTGCAACGGCAAAGAGAATGACTGGGGTAGGCGGAGCCTAGGAGGGATCATGTGACCAGCTTTGCTGGGCTCTTTGCCATTTCCTGTTGGGGAAGAGAATATCCCACAAGTAAGGATGACGCCGTGGACCGGACACACCTATGTTGGAGAAACTGTGGTTTTCTCACTTTCTCCAGAGGAGCCTGAACATGCTACACAGTGTTTGCTTGATCAGTGAATGAGCTCATGAATATCTGTCCTGATCTGACAATGCAGAGCAGATATGATTTAGTTTTTAAAGATTATGTCCCTAGACTGGAAAAATATAACTTTTGCCAACTAAATTACATTATAAACAAGGCTTGTGCATGTGTTTCGTTACAAATGCAAAAACACAGATATTCTTTTTTCACATAACGAATATCCAAACAAATTTAAAGAAAACAAAGAAATACTGATGAAATTAGCTATAAAGGGTTAAATACTTACCTCTAGCGTGCTGGAGAGCCGCACTAATTCCAATCCTTCTTCATAGAGACATGGGGGCCAATTTATCATTTGTTGGACGAACATGATCCGCTGTAGCGTATCATGTCCACCCGTCATCGATAAATGCCGACAGCATATGCTGTCGGCATTTATCAATGCACAAGCATTTCTCACGAAATGCTTGTGAAATACCGCCTCCTGCACATTTGCAGCCAATCAGCCCCTAACAGGGGGTGTCAATCAACCCGATTGTATCCGATCAAGCTGACTGCTGTCAGCCACTTCAGAGGTGGCGGACGAGTTAAGGAGCAGCGGTCTTATGATCGCTGCTTCTTAACTTATGTTTCCAGCTCGCCTGAAGGCTTGTGTGGAAACAGCTGCATTCACAGCATAATAAATCGGCCCCCTAGACTGCGCTAATAGGAGGCTTAGGGTAGCGGATCCCAGGGCCTGCATTAAAGGGACATGAAACCCACATTTTTTCTGTCACCATTCAGAGAGAGCATAACATTTTTAAACAACTTTCCAATTTACTTCTATTACCAGTTTTGTTTTATTCTCTTGGTTTCCTTTGTTGAAGGAGTAGCAATGCACTGCAGGGAGCTAGCTAAACACATCAATAAGCCAAGGGAAAATAAGGCTTATGTGCAGTCACCAATCAGCAGCTAGCTCTGAGATCCTGAGCCTACCTAGGTATGTTTTTGAACAAAGCAAATTAGGTAACAGAAGTAAATTGTAAAGGTGTTTAACATTGTATGTTCTATCTGAAACATGAAGACAACATTTTGGGTTTTATGTCCCTTTTAAACAAATATTAATGTAAATGTTTTCTGAGTATTCAGTATTTGTAATGTTTTAATATTAAACAAATACAAAACAGTGCAGCAGACAAATATTTGTTCAGAAAAATTTGTACCAAGCAAATTTGTCACTGCTGCAGACGTCTATTATAAACACTTTTAAAACATGTATTGTGTATGCAGCTCACATACAGTGCTTCATTATTGCTACATAGGGGTCGATTTATCAAAGGCTTTGCACGTCTTTTGACCTCATATGGCTGCAGGTTCTCACAAGAGAATCTACACACCATATTTAACAAGCAGCGGTCATCAGACCGCTGCTTTCCTAACCTTTCGCAACCCCTAAAGTGGCAAATTTCAATCTCCCCGGTATATTCCGAACTGCCTGCGCGTTATTGGCAGGGGGTGGGATTGCACTCGAGCGCAAAATAGCACTCGTGTGCAATGCTGAATTCCGCCAAGGAAATTCAGCCCGCTAGAGGTGTGGTGGACAGGGGTGTGTATGTGTATTATGCTTAATAAATCGCCCCCATACTGTGCATAGAAAATAAGTTTACTGTCCCTTTAATCTTATTTTACACCTCTTTGTATTACTGTAAATTTGCCCTCCAGTGGATTGTGCCTTAAAATCCATGTGACATAAAGAGCATAACTCCAGATTATGTTGCTCTAAATCCGGATTCACACACAGAAATTAAATACTTTACATCCATATCTCAAGTAAACACACAGGGCCAGATTACAAGTGGATTGTTATTTAACGCTCCTGATCTCGTGCCAACTCACACTCGCGCGCCACGGGTAGCACTTGTATTTCAAGTTAAAAGTAAGTAAATTTATGCTTACTTGATAAACTGATTTCTTCTATGATACGACGAGTCCACGGATTCATCCTTTACTTGTGGGATATTATCCTCCTGCTAACAGGAAGTGGCAAAGAGCACCACAGCAGAGCTGTCTATATAGCTCCTCCCTTGACTCCACCCCCCAGTCATTCGACCGAAGGTACAGGAAGAAAACGGAGAAACTAAAAGGTGCAGAGGTGATTGAAGTTTTAAATCAAAAAAATATAATCTGTCTTAAATGGACAGGGCGGGCCGTGGACTCGTCGTATCATAGAAGAAATCAATTTATCAGGTAAGCATAAATTTACTTTTCTTCTATAAGATACGAGTCCACGGATTCATCCTTAACTTGTGGGATACAATACCAAAGCTACAGGACACGGATGAACGGGAGGGACAAGACAGATACCTAAATAGAAGGCACCACTGCTTGAAGAACTTTTCTCCCAAAAATAGCCCCCGAAGAAGCAAAAGAATAAAATTTGGAAAATTTGGAAAAGGTATGAAGTGAAGACCAAGTCGCAGCCTTACAAATCTGTTCAACAGAAGCATCATTTTTAAAAGCCCATGTGGAAGCCACCACTCTAGTAGAGTGAGCTGTAATTCTTTCAGGAGGCTGCTGTCCAGCAGTCTCGTATGACAAATGGATGATACTTTTCAGCCAAAAAGAAAGAGAGGTAGCCGTAGCTTTTTGACTGCTACGTTTTCCAGAATAGACAACAAACAGAGAAGATGTTTGACGGAAATCTTTGGTCGCTTGCAAGTAAAACTTCAAAGCACAAACCACATCCAAGTTGTGCAACAGACGCTCCTTCTTAGAGGAAGGATTAGGACACAGGGAAGGAACAACAATTTCCTGATTAATATTCTTATTAGTAACAACCTTAGGAAGGAATCCAGGTTTGGTACGCAAAACCACCTTATCAGAATGGAAAACAAGATAAGGCGAGTAGCATTGCAATGCAGATAGTTCAGAAACTCTTCGAGCCGAAGAGATAGCAACTAAAAACAAAACTTTCCAAGATAGAAGCTTAATATCTATGGAATGCATAGGTTCAAACGGAACCCCTTGAAGAACTTTAAGAACTAAATTCAAACTCCATGGCGGAGCAACAGGTTTAAACAAACGCTTGATTCTAACTAAAGCCTGACAAAAACGACTGAACTTCTGGAACATCTGCCAGACGCTTGTGCAGTAAAATTGATAAAGCAGATATCTGTCCCTTTAGGGAACTAGCTGCTAACCCCTTCACCAATCCTTCTTGGAGAAAGGACAAAATCCTAGGAATCCTGATCTTACTCCATGAGTAACCTTTGGATTCACACCAATAAAGATATTTACGCCATATCTTATGATAAATTTTCCTAGTGACAGGCTTTTGAGCCTGAATCAAGGTATCGATGACTGACTCAGAGAATTCCTGCTTGGATAAAATCAAGCGTTCAATCTCCAGGCAGTCAGCCGCAGAGAAACTAGATTTGGATGCTGGAACGGACCTTGAATGAGAAGGTCCTGTCTCAGTGGCAGTGTCCATGGTGGTAGAGATGACATGTCCACCAGGTCTACATACCAAGTCCTGCGTGGCCACGCAGGTGCTATCAAAATCACTGAAGCTCTCTCCTGTTTGATTCTGGCAATCAGACGAGGAAGTAGAGGAAGTGGTGGAAACACATAAGCCAGGTTGAACGACCAAGGTACTGCTAGAGCATCTATCAGTACTGCTTGAGGATCCCTTGATCTGGACCCGTAACAAGGAAGTTTGGCATTCTGATGAGATGCCATCAGATCCAATTCTGGTGTGACCCATTGATGAATCAATTCTGCAAACACCTCCGGATGGAGTTCCCACTCCCCCGGATGAAAAGTCTGACGACTTAGAAAATCCGCTTCCCAGTTCTCCACTCCTGGGATATAGATTGCTGATAGATGGCAAGAGTGAGTCTCTGCCCATCGAATTATTTTGGAAACCTCTATCATCGCTAGAGAACTCTTTGTTCCCCCCTGATGATTGATATATGCTACAGTCTTGATATTGTCTGACTGGAATCTTATGAATCTGGCCGAAGCCAGCTGAGGCCAGGCCTGAAGAGCGTTGAATATCGCTCTCAGTTCTAGAATAATTATCTGGAGGAGAGACTCCTCCTGAGTCCACACACCCTGTGTTTTCAGGGAATTTCAGACTGCACCCCAGCCCAATAGGCTGGCGTCCGTCGTCCCTATGACCCATGCTGGCCTGCGGAAACACATTCCCTGGGACAGATGATCCTGTGACATCCACCAAAGAAGAGAGTCTCTGGTCTCTTGATCCAGATTTATCTGAGGAGATACATTTGCATAATCCCCATTCCACTGTTTGAGCATGCATAGTTGCAGTGGTCTGAGATGCAAGCGAGCAAACGGAACTATGTCCATTGCCGCTACCATTAGTCCAATTACCTCCATACACTGAGCCACTGACGGCCGAGGAATGGAATGAAAAATTTTCATGTTTACCGAATGGAAATCTTGTGAGGGGGATAAGTGAACTCTTTTTTACGTTCACCTTCCACCCGTGAGATCTTAGAAAAGCCAACACGATGTCCATGTGAGATTTGGCTAGTTGGTAAGTTGACGCCTGAATTAAGATATCGTCCAGATAAGGCGCCACTGCTATGCCCCGCGGCCTTAGAACCACCAGAAGGGACCCTAGCACTTTTGTGAAAATTATGGGAGCTGTGGCCAACCCGAAGGGAAGAGCCACAAACTGGTAATGCTTGTCCAGGAAGGCGAACCTGAGGAACTGGTGATGATCTTTGTGGATAGGAATGTGAAGATACGTATCCTTTAAATCCATGGTGGTCATATATTGACCCTCCTGGATCATTGGTAAAATAGTCTGAATGGTCTCCATCTTGAAGGATGGGACTCTGAGGAATTTGTTTAGGATCTTGAGATCTAAAATTGGTCTGAAGGTTCCCTCTTTTTTGGGAACCACAAACAGATTGGAGTAAAACCCCTGCCCCTGTTCTGCTTTTGGAACTGGGCAGATTACTCCCATAGTATATAGGTCTTTTATACAGCATAAGAACGCCTCTCTTTTTGTCTGGTTTACAGACAGTCGAGAAAGATGAAAACTCCCCCTTGGAGGAGAATCTTTGAAGTCTAGAAGATACCCCTGGGTCATGATTTCTACAGCCCAGGAGTCCTGAACGTCTCTTGCCCAAGCCTGAGCAAAGAGAGAAAGTCTGCCCCCTACTAGATCCGGTCTCAGATCGGGGGCTGCCCCTTCATGCTGTCTTGGTGTCAGCAGCGGGCTTCTTGGCCTGTTTACCCTTATTCCAAGTCTGGTTAGGTCTCCAAACTGACTTGGATTGAGCAAAATCCCCCTCTTGCTTTGCAGCAGGGGAGGAGGTAGAGGGACCACTTTTGAAGTTTCGAAAGGAACGAAAATGATTTTGTTTGGTCCTCATCTTATTTGTCTTATCTTGAGGAAGGGCATGGCCTTTTCCTCCAGTGATGTCTGAAATGATATCTTTCAGTTCAGGCCCGAATAGGGTCTTACCCTTGAAAGGAATGGCTAAAAGCTTAGATTTTGATGACACGTCAGCAGACCAGGACTTAAGCCATAACGCTCTACGCGCTAAAATGGCAAAACCTGAATTCTTTGCTGCTAATTTAGCCAGTTGAAAAGCGGCATCTGTAATGAAAGAATTAGCTAGCTTGAGAGCCCTAATTCTATCCAGAATATCATCTAATGGGGTCTCAACCTTAAGAGCCTCCTCTAGAGCCTCAAACCAAAAAGCAGCTGCAGTAGTTACAGGAACAATGCACGCTATAGGTTGCAGAAGAAAACCCTGATGAATAAATATTTTCTTTAGAAGACCCTCTAATTTTTTTATCCATAGGATCTTTGAAAGCACAACTGTCCTCAATAGGTATAGTTGTACGCTTAGCCAGGGTAGAAATAGCTCCCTGCACCTTATGGACCGTCTGCCACGAATCACGAATGGTGTCTGATATGGGAAACATTTTCTTAAAAGTAGGAGGGGGAGAGAACGGAATACCTGGTCTATCCCACTCCTTAGTAACAATGTCCGAAATCCTCTTAGTGTAAGCAGGAACCTCTAGATATCTATCCATTTTACACAATTTCTCTGGTGGAATTACAATAGGGTCACAATCATCCAGAGTCACTAAAACCTCCCTGAGCAACAAGCGGAGGTGTTCTAGCTTTAATTTAAAAGCCGTCATATCTGAGTCTGTTTGAGGGAACATCTTTCCTGAATCAGAAAGCCTTCCCTCAGACAGCAATTCCCTCACCCCCAACTCAGAACATTGTGAGGGTACATCGGAGATGGCTAATAAAGCGTCAGAGGGCTCAGCATTTACTCTCACACCGGACCTACTGCACTTCCCCTGCAACCCAGGCAGTTTAGATAAAACCTCAGTGAGGGTAGTAGACATAACTGCGGCCATATCTTGCAGGGTGAAAGAATTAGACGCACTAGTACTTGGCGTCGCTTGTGCGGGCGTTAATGGTTGTGACACTTGGGGAGAATCAGATGGCATAACCTGATTCTCTTCTGACTGAGAATCATCCTGCGACATACTTTTATCAGCTAAAATATGTTCTTTGCAATTTAAGCCCCTTTCAGTGCATGAGGGACACATTTTATGTGGGGGTTCCACAATGGCTTCTAAACACATTGAACATTGGCTTTCCTCAATGTCAGACATGTTAAACAGGCTAGTAATGACCACAAACAGGCTTGAAAACACTTTATTTAGTGAAAAAATAACAATCTTAAAAAACGGTACTGCGCCTTTAAGAGAAAAAAAGCATACACGTTTTGCAAAACTGCTTTAAAACAATCAAATTGTTTCAATTTTATGATATAATCATTCAAACTATGCAGCTAAGTTTGCCCTTAGGAAAGGAACACTTAACCCTTACTAGATATAACGGATAATTAATAAACGTTTAAATCAGGAAAAAACACCCCCTGCACCTCGCCACAGCCCTGCTGTGGCGCCTACCTGCCCTCAGGGGTCTGTAAAACAGGGTTAAAGCTTCAATTTGGCCCAATACTCTCAAAAGGGCCCACCGGAGTTGGAGCTTGCTGCTTGCCTGTCAAATACAACTGCGCAACTGAGGCGTGAAAATAGGCCCCGCCCATCTCACTCGATGTCTCTCAGCCCAAATGAACCACACCAGAGCGGTCTTAAACTAGCCATGTGGGTTCCTAAACCCAAAAAAGAAGCCAAGTGTACCCTCTCATTAAGCATGAAAAACGTTCCTTCCTAAAAACGTTATCAGCACTCCCAGTTAAATAAACGTTTGCCCACAAACATTCAAACTCAGTGTCAACCATTTTTTCTTAGCCCATATATGCAAGCTTAGTAATACCCCTCTATATCTTTTAGGATTACTGCTTACCCTTTCCCTCATGGGGATACTGTCAGCCAATTCTGAAATACCACAGTCTCTCCAGAAAAAAATGACTGAACATACCTCACTGCTTATAGCATGAAAAACATTCCTCACACTGAGGTTTCTTAAGTACTCCTCAGCCATTCTGTGGGAACTGCTCTGGATCTTAGTGACAAATGCTAAATCTTCATCCATTTGCTACCTGAGGGAAAATAGTACACACCGGTACCATTTAAAATGAAAAACTCTTGCTTGAAGAAAATAAAAACTAACATTTTATCACCTCTTTCACTTTACCCTTCCAAGTGCTTAGAGTAGGCAAAGAGAATGACTGGGGGGTGGAGTCAAGGGAGGAGCTATATAGACAGCTCTGCTGTGGTGCTCTTTGCCACTTCTTGTTAGCAGGAGGATAATATCCCACAAGTAAAGGATGAATCCGTGGACTCGTCGTATCTTATAGAAGAAAAAAAGTTTTCGCTTGCTAACCTGAAGGAAGCAAAAAGCCAAAGTTCTAATATTGTGATTGCGTTAATGTATTACCCCATAGAAGTCAATGCAGCAACAAATGTGGAGGGAACTAACACACAACTTGTGTGTAAAGCCGATCGTGTATTCTTAAATGCACAAACCCAACAAGAAAATATGAATATTTTACATTACAATGTTCTTCACATAGAAGAATAAAAAGAAAAAAACGGGTCATAAAGGGACAGTCTAGTCAAAAATAAACTTTCATGATTCAGAGAGGGCATTTAGTTTTAAACAACTTTCCAATTTACTTTTATCATCAAATTTGCTTTGTTCTCTTGATATTCTTAATTGAAAGCTAAACCTAGGTAAGCTCATATGCTCATTTCTTATCCCTTGAAGGCTGCCTCTTATCTGAATGCATTTTGACATTTTTTCACAAATAGAGGGCATTAGTTCATGTGTGCCATATAGATAACGTGCTTACGCACATGGAGTTACCAAGGAGTCAGCACTGATTGGCTAAAATACAAGTCTGTCAAAAGAACTTAGATAAGGGGGCAGTCTGCAGAGGCTTAGATACAACGTAATGACAAAGGTAAAAAGTATATTAATAGATTAATGTTGGTTATGCAAAACTGGGGAATGGGTAATAAAGGGATTATCTATCTTTTTATACAATAAAAAATTCTGGTGTAGACTGTCCCTTTAAGTGTACACAAGTAATCCTATATCACTATCATTCAACAAGTACAGAAGAGACATGTGGGGGTTGCCTGGTGTATATATGAAATTATAAATACAAAAAAAAGAAAGAAAAGGAAACATCTTAGGCACAGATATGCTAAATAGCAATACCAATTGTACATATAGGTGAGACCAACAAAAGAAATAATAAAACTTAAAGGGACATGAAACCCAAAATGTTTCTTTTATGATCCAGATAGAGAATACAATTTTAAACAACTTTCAAATGTGCTTCTATTATTTAATTTGCTTCCTTCTCTTGTTATCCTTTGCTGAAAGGTTTATCTAGGAAAGCTCAGGATCAGCAAAGAACCTAGGTTCTAGCTGCTGATTGGTGGCTGCATATATATATCGATTGTCATTGGCTCACCCATGTGTTCAATCAACAACCAGTAGTGCACTGCTGCTCATTCAACAAATGATACCAAGAAAAAAAAGAAAAATTGATAATAGGAGTAAATTAGAAAGTTGCTTAAAATTACATGCTCTATCTGGATCATGAAAGAAAAATTTTGAGTTTCATATCCCTTTAACTTTTAATTCACCCATTGGGGTCGATTTATTATGGCCTGAATGGGGCTAAATACCCCTGTTTCCGCACGAGTCTTCAGGCTCCCGGAAACAAGAGTTAAGAAGCAGCGGTCTTAAGACCGCTGCTCCTTAACGTGTCCCTGCCTCTAAAGCTGCGGACATCAAATACCATCGGGTTAATTGACACCCCGTGCTAGCGGTCGATTGGCCGTGAATCTGCAGGGGACGATATTGCCCAAGCAGTTCACCAGCGATGTCTGGCGGACATGATCCTCTACAGCATATCATGTTCGCCAGACATTGATAAATCGGCCCCATAGACTAAAATGGGTGTACAAATACCCTCATTAAGAACATTTTAAAAAGTTTATAATACAAAAAACAAATCAGGGCTGCTGAGGTATCTGAAAATGTCAATAAGTATTACCTATACATAGATCAAATTTAAAAAAATCACTAACACTTTAGACCACTGTAACGGAGTAACTGGCCTACAACCAAGAAGCCCATTGTAGTACACTGTACGAGTAAAAAATATCCCTATAGTAATTACCACTACGGTTACGTGAGCTCCACAAGGGTGGGTAATGATTGGTCTTAGAATGGTAGATAAAAAGAAGAAGGTGCCACAATAGTGCACAATCAGTGGTGTTAGATCTTCGCACACACATACAAGTTGTACTTACTAGATGGAAGGCACTTGAAAAGTGCCACAAAAGCACTCTGGACCCTTAATAGCTGCCCAGATAGCTATCCTCTCGCATATAAAGCAACTTTATCACTGTGATTCACTGAATAAAGACTGCACAAGATTTTCATTTGGATTTTCTTGGGACTCATCTAGGACTGTATCACTATTTACATAGTGATCACTTTTGTTTTCTCTTTTTATTTTATCGTTTCAACAGTTATTGTTATTATTTATTATTTACATATATTGTATATTTCACTTTATTGAGCCCCCAATCACTCAGTAACTATAGGGATTGGGATTTGTGTTATTATCACATAATTTATATAGTTATGCACTGTATGAGCAATGAAGTATTCACTAACAACATTGTTGGTCACTGCTTATTATAGTTTGATTATGTTGTATTTGTTTCACATTTGGTTGAGCAGTGTGTATATTTATTCACATATTGCACTTTGTAAATTTTGAGTAGGCGGCACATCTAACTTTTTTCTTCCAATGATTGGTCTTAGCCCACATATGCTCTCATAGAGTAATTTACCTCAATTATTGTCACAAAAAGGTTTCGGAGCTGCAGTCTTACTCCGGATGGATAAAAAATGAAACAAAATTTAAGTAAACACAAATTATTCAGACATACTTCAGTAGACACATGCCTGTTAAAGTCCTTTGCAGCCTTTTTATTTTTCTAACACCGGAGATCTCATATCTTTGTACCCCTACAATTTTTCCTGATCAAAATCCTGGGCTGTATAAATATACATAAATCTTGTTTATTCGAATATTCTTTTAATATATATATATATGCAGGGGATCAGAGAACGATATCCTTATAACACTCTAGGATACACCATACCAAAATAGTTCTTCTGTTGGGAATTTCATCTATTCTGCTCAGCAATATTAAAGTCTTAACCCCTTAATGACCACAATGTACCCTGTATGTCACTTGTCGTTAAGGGTTTTTTCCGGGCATAATAGCACAAGTCTAGCAAGAACACGCTATTAATGCCCTCCCTCCAGCAGGCTTTGTGGAATAGAGCAGTCTCAACGCTGGTGGAAAGACCACGCTATAAAACAATCAAGTCCCAAAAAAAGGCCAGTGACATACAGGGTACGTCGCTGGTCCTTAAGGGGTTAAATGCCTTTGTTACTGGTTTATACTTGTACTCTAATAATTTTGTTGTTTTAAAATCTAGCACTTGCAGTAGTTAGATTCATATCCTTGCACTGCCTTAATTTATTCTCACATTGTGCACACTGATATCACTTTAACCCCCTTTTCTTTCATTCTTTTTTACATAACATATAGAAGCTCACAATTACTCGTTTACTATTAATACAAGACATATCACTTTTTTCCCACACTATCCCTTTTTCTTACTCTTTCTTTGCCACTAATCACTTTATGGAGAAATTCGTGTCCCCTACTTTGCAGTACAAGGTAAAATCTCCAATTATGGCAACCAAACAGAGAGATGGGAAAAATAAACATTCTTTAGAGACTTTGGCTGAAATTAAATTGAAGGAATATGAGGATTTGGTTAAATTTGTTTCCACAATACATCCCTCTCAACTGGAAATTCCCCCCTCTCTTATCCCCATTACTGTGGAGAGAGCCCACAGAATGGGTAAAAATAAAATCAGAGATGACAAATTGTCCAAATAGAGAATGCTCAGATAAGAATCTTTTAAGATTTTTCTTAGGAAACACTTAAAGGGACACTGAACCCACATTTTTTCTTTTGTGATTCAGATAGAGCATGCAATTTTAAGTAACTTTCTAATTAACTCCTATTATCAATTTGTCTTCGTTCTCTTGCTATCTTTAATTGAAAAAGAAGGCATCTAGGCATTCTTTGGTTCAGACCTCTGGACAGGACTTTTTTTATTGGTGGATGAATTTGTGGATGTTCACAAAAAATGGGCCGGCATCTGAACTTACATTCTTGCATTTCAAATAAAGATACAAAGAGAATGAAGAAAATTTGATAATAGGAGTAAATTAGAAAGTTGCTTAAAATTTCATGCTCTATCTGAATCACGACAGAAAAAAATTGGGTTCAGTGTCCCTTTAATAAGAGAAAAGAGCACACTCCTATTTGTAGTAGAATGCTAAAAGAAGGCATTAGGGCCACAGTCATCTACACAGCTAAGTTGAAAGTTGCTGACAATAACAGTGTATTTCTTTGATAATGCTACAGAAGCTGAACAATTTTTTTAAGTTAAAAAAGGCCCCTAGCGAGGAGCCTCATATATGGTACATTATGTGTTCCTGTAGGGTTCAACTGGTATTTGGGTTTTTGTTATGTATAACTGAAAAGTTTGTAATGTGGAGTTTGGCCGTCAGGCCATTTTTTTTTTTTACCTAGCCTCTCCTTGTCTCTTGTGCCCTTCTCTTTTGGCCTTCTGTTCTTTTCTATATTTACTCCTCATTGGGATTAATTAATGAATATAGATAAGAAACTTATAATAATGTCCTGAAACATTGGGGGTATTACTTCCCCCATCATAAGGAAGGCTATCCTTCGACATTTAAAGAAATTACATTCTGAAATAGCCTTCCTTCAGGAAACTCATCTATAATTTGAGGAAGGAATGAAACTTAAAGGGACACTTAAGTCAAAATTAAACTTCACGATTCAGATAGAACAGCAATTTTAAACAACTTTCCAATTTACTTCCATTAACAAAATGTGCATAGTCTTTTTATTTTTAAACTTTTTGAGTCATTAACTCCTACTGAGCATGTGCAAGAATTTACAGCATATACATATATGCATTTGTGATTGGCTGATGGCTGTCACATGATACAGGGGGAGTGCAAATAGATTGCATTGTCTTCTTATCATGCATTTGTTGGTTATGCAAATCTACTGAATTGACTGGTCCTTTAAGACTCAATGGGTTGGGGAGGTGATAGCCCCCCTCAACTGCAAGGAGGAAGAGTGTGGCTATTTTGTTTGGGAAAATAATTAAATATGCGATTACTGATTTGGATATTGATTCTGATGAGAGGTTTATTATTCTAAAAATAAAAACTGCAAATACACTTTATCTAACGTATATGCTCCTAATAATTTTAGTACAACATTTTGGAATTTCCTCCAATCTAAGATATTTAAAATGGTAGAGGGTCATTTTATTTTAGGAAGGGACTTCAATATGATTCCGCAGTACCCACTAGACAGGGTAAAAATCATCTTAAAACAAACAGAGATAAACCGGAAAATAGATAATTCAGGAAACTCTTTAATAATTTGGGGATCAGAGATTTTTGGAGGGAAGAGAATCCCGACAGTAAAGGTTACATATGTATGTCTAAAAACTACAACTCTCTTTTGAAGAATCAACATATTCCTTATTAGCAACAGTTTAATAACGGTGGGAGTCAATACATATATTTCCTCCTTTTGTCTATCGGATAACACGCCTATTTATCCTGGTAATTTCTTATTACTCTTTTAACTCCTTTTTTCTTCGTTTTCATTTTAATAATCACTTGTTTAAAGATGTTAAATTCATAGATTATTTTAGCAAAAAATGGGAGGAATACTGTTTCTTTAACCAAGCCCACAAAGATAAGCCAGAGCTATTTTGACAGACCGCCAAGGCAGTTTTAACTGGGGATATTACCTCCTACATGATCAATCTGGAAAAAAAGAGAAAAAGAAACTATCAACCACTTAGTCAATACTTACAACACATACCTTCTAAATAATTCTAAAGAAAATTGGTCTAACTATATTAAGGCATCTCACTGGATGCAGAGAAGGCGTTCAAATCGTTATTTCATGATCACATATTTTTCTTTCTAAAGAGATTTGGTCTGCAGGGGCAGCTTTTACAATTTTTGGAGAATATTTATAACAATCCTAAGATAGCCTTGTTAATTAACGGACAACTATCATAGAACATAATTTTAAAGCAAGGTACAAGACAAGGCTGCCCACTTTCCTCTCTTTTATTTATTGTAGCCATAGAATCCCTGGCCATAGTTATTCTCCAAAGAATGTAAGGTATTAAGATTGGTAGAAAAGAAGTAAAGGTCAACCTTTATGCCAACAATCTCTTAATTTATATTTCTAATCTTTCTAAAAATATCCCACAACTTTTACAAGAAATGTACTTATTCAGTTTATTTTTTGGATATAAAGTAAATACTGCAAAATCAGAAATCTTTTGGCTAAGGGAAGACCACAGTTCAAGGGTAGTTACACCATTTAAAACTGCAACTTATTCCTTTAAATACCTTGGCATTAAAGGGACAGTAAAGTAAAAAAAAAATCTTTCAGGATTTAAATAGGGCATGTGATTTTAAACAACTTTCCAATTTACTTTTATTACCAATTTAGCTTTGATCTCTTGGTATTCTCAAAGGGATACTGAACACAATTTTTTTATTTTGTGATTCAGATAGAGCATGCAAGTTTAAGCAACTTTCTAATTTACTCCTAGTATCAATGTTTCTTTGTTCTCTTGCTATCTTTATTTGAAAAAGAAAGTCCAGAACCTTGGACAGCACTTGTTTATTGGTGGATGAATGTATCCTCCAATCAGCAAGAACAACCCAGGTTGTTCACCAAAAATGGGCTGGCATCTAAACTTTCATTCTTGCTTTTCAAATAAAGATATCAAGAGAATGAAGAACATTTCATAAGAGGAGTAAATTATAAAGTTGCTTAAAATTGCATATTCTATCTGAATCACAAAAGAAAAAATTTGGGTTCAGTGTCCCTTTAATATCTCACGGGAACCATGTAACTGGTATAGATTTAATATTACAAAAATATGTTCTAAGGTTAAGAAGGAAATGCAACATTGGCAAAATTTGCCCTTAAATATCTCAGGAAGAGTAGCTCTTTTTAAAATGATGCACATGCTCAGAAGTAGCTAGTGACTCAGAAAGAATGCATATAAAAAGACTGCACAAATTGCTAATTTAAGTTAATTGGAAAGTTATTTAAAACTGCTGCTTTATCTGAATCATGAAAGTTTAATAGTGACTTTAAAGTGCCACAAAACATTTTGAGTTATGTGCATATTATAAAAGGGTTAACTGAGGTAAAACAGTATGTGAAAAAAGTGTAAAAAAAGCTTATAAGTATTGTAATAAAATTTAAAAAAATCTGCAAAATTACTTACATGTGTTGCCAAGTGTAGCCTGCTCCACTGCCCCCCCCAATCAGTGTCCTACTCCAAACCTTGTGGTATCATATAACAAAGTGTGCATGTGAGGATAATTACTTATGCAAGGAAGGGGGGGGGGGTTGAGGTGGGACAGCAGGTACTGCTATTGTTTGTTGCCAAGAGGCTTGCTCTTTTTCATGGGGATAACGTTACATGCTTTGTGAAAGCTTCAGTATTATACTGTGCACTGCTTTAGTCAGGTGTCATGTGACTCTGCCCCCTACATGCACAAGTGCATTCTGCAGAAGTTTTGTCCAGGGGGGTGCCTGCTGCAAACAAAACTATGCCTGCATTAAAGGGATTAAAACAGAAACCGTTTTGCAGGTAAGCTGTATTATATACTTAGAAACTTATGTTAGTTCATACTGTTTTATGTCCTATTAATATTTTGTGCAATGTGCCAGTGACACTGGTTGAACTGTACCTTAGTGCAGGGATCAGCAACCTTGGCTCTCCAGATATTTTGGAACAACATTTCCCATGATGCTAAGACATTCTTTAGGTTGTCTGAGCATCATGGGAAATGCAGTTCCAAAACATCAGGTGTAATAAGGCACATTTACACCCCTGTGAGTTCTTCACCAGCTGCCCACACCCAGAGGCAACAGTGTATAATGACCTAGGGTCTACTAGGCCTGTGCTTAAGCAGCAGGATTTATGGGTTTAGCATTACGGCAAGGTTTATGTAACTTTTTTCAAAGCTGTGCTGATGTAAAATAGCTAATCAGAATCTGTAACACCTTCCGCGGTGACAAAGTGAGGAGCGAGCTACAGTCTGTCAGTCTCCCGTAATCTGTGTAACCGTGTGTCCCTCAGTCTCTAGTTATCTGTGTCACAGTGTGTCCATCAGTCTCCAGTGATCTGTTACTGTGTCTCTCAGTCTCCAGTGATCTGAGTCAAAGTCTGTCCCTCAGTCTCCAGTGATCTGAGTCATAGTCTGTCCCTTAGTCTCCAGTGATCTGTGTCACAGTGTGTCCATCAGTCTCTAGTGATCTGTGTCAGTGTGTCCATCAGTCTCTAGTGATCTGTGTCATAGTCTATCCCACAGTCTCCAGTGATCTGAGTCACAATGTGTCCCTCTGTCTCAAGTGATCTGTGTCACAGTGTATCCCTCAGTCTTCAGTGATCTGTGTCATAGTGTGTCCCTCAGTCTCCAGTGATCTGTGTCACAGTGTGTCCCTCAGTCTCCAGTGATCTGTCACAGTGTGTCCCTCAGTCTCCCGTGATCTGTGTCACCGTGTGTCCCTCAGTCTCCAGTGATCTGAGTCACAGTGTGTCCCTCAGTCTCCAGTGATCTGAGTCACAGTGTGTCCCTCAATCTCCAGTGATCTGTGTCGCAGTGTGTCCCTCAGTCTCCCGTTATCTGTGTCACAGTGTGTCCCTCAGTCTCCCGTGATCTGTGTCACCGTGTGTCCCTCAGTCTCCAGTGATCTGAGTCACAGTGTGTCCCTCAGTCTCCAGTGATCTGAGTCACAGTGTGTCCCTCAATCTCCAGTGATCTGTGTCGCAGTGTGTCCCTCAGTCTCCCGTTATCTGTGTCACAGTGTGTACCTCAGTCTCAAGTGATCTGTGTCACTATGTGTCCCTCAGTCTCCTGTGATCTGTGTTAGTGTGTCCCTCAGTCTCCAGTGATCTGAGTCACAGTATGTCCCTCAGCCTCTAGTTATCTGTGTCACAGTGTGTCCGTCAGTCTCCAGTGATCTGTTACTGTGTCTCTCAGTCTCCAGTGATCTGAGTCAACGTCTGTCCCTCAGTCTCCAGTGATCTGTGTCACAGTGTGTCCCTCAGTCTCCCGTGATCTGTGTCCCCGTGTGTCCCTCAGTCTCCAGTGATCTGAGTCACAGTATGTCCATCAGTCTCTAGTGATCTGTGTCACAGTGTGTCCCTCATTCTCTAGTGATCTGTGTCACAGTGTGTCCCTCAGTCTCCAGTGATCTGAGTCACAGTGTGTCCCTCAATCTCCAGTGATCTGTGTCGCAGTGTGTCCCTCAGTCTCCAGTTATCTGTGTCACAGTGTGTCCCTCAGTCTCCCGTAATCTATGTCACAGTGTGTACCTCGGTCTCAAGTGATCTGTGTCACAATGTGTCCCTCAGTCTCCTGTGATCTGTGTCAGTGTGTCCCTCAGCCTCTAGTGATCTGTGTCACAGTATGTCCCTCAGCCTCTAGTGATCTGTGTCACAGTGTGTCCCTCAGTCTCCAGTGATCTGTATCACAGTGTGTCCCTCATTCTCCAGTGATCTGAGTCACAGTGTGTCCCTCAGTCTCTAGTGATCTGTGTCACAGTGTGTACCTCAGTCTCTAGTGATCTGTGTCACAGTGTGTCCCTCAGTCTCCCGTCATCAGTGTCACAGTCTGTCCCTCAGTCTCCAGTGATCAGAGTCAAAGTATGTCCCTCGGTCTCTAGTGATCTATGTCACAGTGTGTCCCTCAGTCTCCAGTGATCTGAGTCACAGTCTGTCCCTCAGCCTACAGTGATCTGAGTCACAGTGTATCCCTCAGTCTCCTGTGATCTGTGTCACAGTGTGTCCCTTAGTTTCTAGTGATCTGTCACAGTGTGTACCTCTGTCTCTAGTAATATGTGTAACAGTGGGTCCCTCAGTCTCCCATGGTCTGTGTCACCGTGTGTCCCTCAGTCTCCAGTGATCTGAGTCACAGTGTGTCCCTCCGTCTCTAGTGATCTGGGTCACTGTGTGTCCCTCAGTCTCCCGTGATCTGTGTCACAGTGTGCTCATCAGTCTCCAGTGATCTGTGTCACAGTGTGTCCCTCAGTCTTTAGTGATCTGTGTCACAGTGTGTCCCTCAGTCTATAGTGATCTGTGTCACAGTGTGTCACTCAGTCTCTAATGATCTATGTCACAGTGTGTCACTCAGTCTCTAGTGATCTGTGTCACAATGTGTCCCTCAGTCTCCTGTGATCTATGTCACAGTGTGTCCCTCAGTCTACAGTGATCTGAGTCACAGTGTGTCCCTCAGTCTCCCGTGATGTCACTGTGTGTCCCTCAGTCTCTAGTGATCTGTGTCACAGTATGCCCCTTAGTCTCCAGTGATCTGTGTCACAGTGTGTCCGTCAGTCTCCAGTGATGTGTCACAGTGTGTCCGTCAGTCTCCTGTGATCTGTGTCACAGTTTGTCCCTCAGTCTCCCGTGATGTGACAGTGTGTTCGTCAGTCTCTAGTGATGTGTCACAGTGTGTCCCTCAGTCTCCCGTGATATATGTCAGTGTTTCCCTCAGTCTCTAGTGATCTGTGTCACAGTGTGTCCCTCAGTCTCTAGTGATATGTGTCACAGTGTGTCCCTTAGTCTCTAGTGATCTGTTTCACAGTGTGTCCCTCAGTGTCTAGTGATCTGTGTCACAGTGTATCCCTCAGTCTCTAGTGATATGTGTCACAGTGTGTCCCTCAGTCTCCCGTGATCTGTGTCACCGTGTGTCCCTGAGACTCCCGTGATCTGTGTCACAGTGTGTCCCTCAGTCTGCAGTGATCTGTATCAAAGTGTGTCCCTCAGTCTCCAGTGATCTGTATCACAGTGTGTCCCTAAGTCTCCAGTGATCTGTGTCACAGTGTGTCCCTCAGTCTCCCGTGATCAGTGTCACAGTCTGTCCCTCAGTCTCCAGTGATCTGAGTCAAAGTATGTCCCTCAGTCTCTAGTGATCTATTTCACAGTGTGTCCCTCAGTCTTCCGTGATCTGAGTCACAGTCTGTCCCTCAGTCTCCATTGATCTGAGTCATAGTGTGTCCCTTAGTCTCCCATGATCTGTGTCACAGTGTCCCTCAGTCTCTAGTGATATGTGTCACAGTGTGTCCCTCAGTCTCTAGTGATCTGTTTCACAGTGTGTCCCTCAGTGTCTAGTGATCTGTGTCACAGTGTATCCCTCAGTCTCTAGTGATGTGTTCCAGTGTGTCCCTCAGTCTCCCGTGATCTGTGTTACAGTGTGTCCCTCAGTCTCCCATGATCTGTGTCACTGTGTGTCCCTGAGTCTCCTGTGATCTGTGTCACAGTGTGTCCCTCAGTCTTCAGTGATCTGTATCACAGTGTGTCCCTCAGTCTCCAGTGATCTGTATCACAGTGTGTCCCTCAGTCTCCAGTGATCTGAGTCACAGTGTATCCCTCAGTCTCTAGTGATCTGTTTCACAGTGTGTCCCTCAGTCTCTAGTGATCTGTGTCACAGTGGGTCCTTCAGTCTCCAGTGATCAGTGTCACAGTCTGTCCCTCAGTCTCCAGTGATCTGAGTCAAAGTATGTCCCTCAGTCTCTAGTGATCTATTTCACAGTGTGTCCCTCAGTCTCCCGTGATCTGAGTCACAGTCTGTCCCTCAGTCTCCAGTGATCTGAGTCATAGTGTGTCCCTTAGTCTCCCGTGATCTGTGTCACAGTGTCCCTCCGTCTCTCTAGTGATGTGTGTCACAGTGTGTCCCTCAGTCTCCAGTGATCTGAGTCATAGTGTGTCCCTCAGTCTCTAGTGATCTGTGTCACAGTGTGTCCCTCAGTCTCTAGTGATCTCAGTCACAGTGTGTCCCTAAGTCTCTAGTGATCTGTCACAGTGTGTCCCTCAGTCTCCCGTGATCTGTGTCACAGTGTGTCCCTCAGTCCCTTAATTGTAGATAAGCAAAAACATTTTTACTTGGTAAATCAAATTCAATTCTTAAATCCTCAAACGATTTAATCTGTGATGTTTCTGTATTGAAATTAATCATTTGACTAACATATATCAGTCCCTTCCTTTTCCACCTATGGAAAACCGAGTCTCCCATGATCTATGTCACACTGTGTCCCTCAGTCTCCCGTGATCTGTGTCACAGTATGTCCCTCAGTCTCCAGTTATCTGTGTCACCATCAGTCTCCCATGATCTGTGTCACAGTGTGTCCCTCAGTCTCTAGTGATCTGTGTCACAGTGTGTCCCTCAGTCTCCCGTGATCTATGTCACAGTGTGTCACTCAGTCTCCAGTGATCTGTGTCACAATGTGTCCCTCAGTCTCCTGTGATCTATGTCACAGTGTGTCACTCAGTCTCTAGTGATCTATGTCACAGTGTGTCACTCAGTCTCTAGTGATCTGTGTCTCAATGTGTCCCTCAGTCTCCTGTGATCTATGTCACAGTGTGTCCCTCAGTCTACAGTGATCTTAGTCACAGTGTGTCCCTCAGTCTCCCGTGATGTCACTGTGTGTCCCTCAGTCTCTAGTGATGTGTCCCAGTGTGTCCGTCAGTCTCCTGTGATCTATGTCACAGTATGCCCCTTAGTCTCCAGTGATCTGTGTCACAGTGTGTCCCTCAGTCTCTAGTGATCTCAGTCACAGTGTGTCCCTAAGTCTCTAGTGATCTGTCACAGTGTGTCCCTCAGTCTCCCGTGATCTGTGTCACAGTGTGTCCCTCAGTCCCTTAATTGTAGATAAGCAAAAACATTTTTACTTGGTAAATCAAATTCAATTCTTAAATCCTCAAACGATTTAATCTGTGATGTTTCTGTATTGAAATTAATCATTTGACTAACATATATCAGTCCCTTCCTTTTCCACCTATGGAAAACCGAGTCTCCCATGATCTATGTCACACTGTGTCCCTCAGTCTCCCGTGATCTGTGTCACAGTGTGTCCCTCAGTCTCCCGTGATCTGTGTCACAGTATGTCCCTCAGTCTCCAGTTATCTGTGTCACCATCAGTCTCCCATGATCTGTGTCACAGTGTGTCCCTCAGTCTCTAGTGATCTGTGTCACAGTGTGTCCCTCAGTCTCCCGTGATCTATGTCACAGTGTGTCACTCAGTCTCTAGTGATCTGTGTCACAATGTGTCCCTCAGTCTCCTGTGATCTATGTCACAGTGTGTCACTCAGTCTCTAGTGATCTATGTCACAGTGTGTCACTCAGTCTCTAGTGATCTGTGTCTCAATGTGTCCCTCAGTCTCCTGTGATCTATGTCACAGTGTGTCCCTCAGTCTACAGTGATCTGAGTCACAGTGTGTCCCTCAGTCTCCCGTGATGTCACTGTGTGTCCCTCAGTCTCTAGTGATGTGTCCCAGTGTGTCCGTCAGTCTCCTGTGATCTATGTCACAGTATGCCCCTTAGTCTCCAGTGATCTGTGTCACAGTGTGTCCCTCAGTCTCCAGTGATGTGTCACAGTGTGTCCGTCAGTCTCCCGTGATCTGTGTCACAGTTTGTCCCTCAGTCTCCCGTGATCTGTGTCACAGTGTGTTCGTCAGTCTCCAGTGATGTGTCACAGTGTGTCCCTCAGTATCCCGTGATCTATGTCAGTGTTTCCCTCAGTCTCTAGTGATCTGTGTCATAGTGTGTCCCTCAGTCTCTAGTGATGTGTCACAGTGTGCCCCTCAGTCTCTAGTGATCTGTGTCACAGTGTGTCCCTCAGTCTCTAGTGATATGTGTCACAGTGTGTCCCTCAGTATCTAGTTAACTGTTTCACAGTGTGTCCCTCAGTGTCTAGTGATCTGTGTCACAGTGTATCCCTCAGTCTCTAGTGATCTGTGTCACAGTGTGTCCCTATGTCTCCAGTGATCTGTGTCACAGTGTGTCCCTCAGTCTCCCGTGATCTGTGTTACAGTGTGTCCCTCAGTCTCTAGTGATCTGTGTCACAGTGTATACCTCAGTTTCCAGTGATCTGAGTCACAGTGTGTACCTGTCTCTAGTGATTTGTGTCACGTGTCCCTCAGTCTCCTGTGATCTGAGTTACAGTGTGTCCCTCAATCTCTAGTGATCTGTGTCACAGTGTGTCCCTCAGTCTCCTGTGATCTGTGTCAGTGTGTCCCTCAGTCTCTAGTGATCTGTATCAGTGTGTCCCTCAGTCTCCCGTGATCAGTGTCACAGTGTGTCCCTCAGTCTCCCGTGATCAGTGTCACAGTGTGTCCCTCAGTCTCCAGTGATCTGTGTCACAGTGTGTCCCTCAGTCTCCCGTGATCTGTGTCACAGTGTGTCCCTCAGTCTCTAGTGATCTGAGTCACAGTGTGTCCCTAAGTCTCTAGTGATCTGTCACAGTGTGTCCCTCAGTCTCCCGTGATCTGTGTCACAGTGTGTCCCTCAGTCTCTAGTGATCTGAGTCACAGTGTGTCCCTCCGTCTCTAGTGATCTGTGTCACAGTGTGTCCCTCAGTCTCCAGTGATCTGTGTCACAGTGTGTCCCTCAGTCTCTAGTGATCTATGTCAGTGTGTCCCTCAGTCTCTAGTGATCTGAGTCACAGTGTGTCCCTAAGTCTCTAGTGATCTGTCACAGTGTGTCCCTCAGTCTCCCGTGATCTGTGTCACAGTGTGTCCCTCAGTCTCTAGTGATCTGAGTCACAGTGTGTCCCTCCGTCTCTAGTGATCTGTGTCACAGTGTGTCCCTCAGTCTCCAGTGATCTGTGTCACAGTGTTTCCCTCAGTCTCCCGTGACATGTGTCAGTGTGTCCCTCAGTCTCCTGTGATCAGTGTCAGTCTGTCCCTCAGTCTCCAGTGATCTGTGTCACACTGTGTCCCTCAGTCTCCTGTGATCTGTGTCACAGTGTGTCCCTCAGTCTCCAGTGATCTGTGTCACAGTGTGTCCCTCAGTCTGCAGTTATCTATGTCACCATCAATCTCCCGTGATCTGTGTCACATTGTGTCCCTCAGTCGCTAGTGATCTGTGTCACAGTGTGTCCCTCAGTCTCCCGTGATCTATGTCACAGTGTGTCACTCAGTCTCTAGTGATCTATGTCACAGTGTGTCCCTCAGTCTCTAGTGATCTGAGTCACAATGTGTCCCTCCGTCTCTAGTGATCTGTGTCACAGTGTGTCCCTCAGTCTCCCGTGATCTGTCTGTGTGTCCCTCAGTCTCTAGTGATCTGTGTCACAGTATCTCCCTTAGTCTCCAGTGATCTGTGTCACAGTGTGTCCCTCAGTCTCTAGTGATCTGTGTCACAGTGTGTACCTCAGTCTCTAGTGATCTGTGTCACAGTGTGTCCCTCAGTCTCCCGTCATCAGTGTCACAGTCTGTCCCTCAGTCTCCAGTGATCAGAGTCAAAGTATGTCCCTCGGTCTCTAGTGATCTATGTCACAGTGTGTCCCTCAGTCTCCAGTGATCTGAGTCACAGTCTGTCCCTCAGCCTACAGTGATCTGAGTCACAGTGTATCCCTCAGTCTCCTGTGATCTGTGTCACAGTGTGTCCCTTAGTTTCTAGTGATCTGTCACAGTGTGTACCTCTGTCTCTAGTAATATGTGTAACAGTGGGTCCCTCAGTCTCCCATGGTCTGTGTCACCGTGTGTCCCTCAGTCTCCAGTGATCTGAGTCACAGTGTGTCCCTCCGTCTCTAGTGATCTGGGTCACTGTGTGTCCCTCAGTCTCCCGTGATCTGTGTCACAGTGTGCTCATCAGTCTCCAGTGATCTGTGTCACAGTGTGTCCCTCAGTCTTTAGTGATCTGTGTCACAGTGTGTCCCTCAGTCTATAGTGATCTGTGTCACAGTGTGTCACTCAGTCTCTAATGATCTATGTCACAGTGTGTCACTCAGTCTCTAGTGATCTGTGTCACAATGTGTCCCTCAGTCTCCTGTGATCTATGTCACAGTGTGTCCCTCAGTCTACAGTGATCTGAGTCACAGTGTGTCCCTCAGTCTCCCGTGATGTCACTGTGTGTCCCTCAGTCTCTAGTGATCTGTGTCACAGTATGCCCCTTAGTCCTCCAGTGATCTGTGTCACAGTGTGTCCGTCAGTCTCCAGTGATGTGTCACAGTGTGTCCGTCAGTCTCCTGTGATCTGTGTCACAGTTTGTCCCTCAGTCTCCCGTGATGTGACAGTGTGTTCGTCAGTCTCTAGTGATGTGTCACAGTGTGTCCCTCAGTCTCCCGTGATATATGTCAGTGTTTCCCTCAGTCTCTAGTGATCTGTGTCACAGTGTGTCCCTCAGTCTCTAGTGATATGTGTCACAGTGTGTCCCTTAGTCTCTAGTGATCTGTTTCACAGTGTGTCCCTCAGTGTCTAGTGATCTGTGTCACAGTGTATCCCTCAGTCTCTAGTGATATGTGTCACAGTGTGTCCCTCAGTCTCCCGTGATCTGTGTCACCGTGTGTCCCTGAGACTCCCGTGATCTGTGTCACAGTGTGTCCCTCAGTCTGCAGTGATCTGTATCAAAGTGTGTCCCTCAGTCTCCAGTGATCTGTATCACAGTGTGTCCCTAAGTCTCCAGTGATCTGTGTCACAGTGTGTCCCTCAGTCTCCCGTGATCAGTGTCACAGTCTGTCCCTCAGTCTCCAGTGATCTGAGTCAAAGTATGTCCCTCAGTCTCTAGTGATCTATTTCACAGTGTGTCCCTCAGTCTCCCATGATCTGTGTCACAGTGTCCCTCAGTCTCTAGTGATCTGTTTCACAGTGTGTCCCTCAGTGTCTAGTGATCTGTGTCACAGTGTATCCCTCAGTCTCTAGTGATGTGTTCCAGTGTGTCCCTCAGTCTCCTGTGATCTGTGTTACAGTGTGTCCCTCAGTCTCCCATGATCTGTGTCACTGTGTGTCCCTGAGTCTCCTGTGATCTGTGTCACAGTGTGTCCCTCAGTCTTCAGTGATCTGTATCACAGTGTGTCCCTCAGTCTCCAGTGATCTGTATCACAGTGTGTCCCTCAGTCTCCAGTGATCTGAGTCACAGTGTATCCCTCAGTCTCTAGTGATCTGTTTCACAGTGTGTCCCTCAGTCTCTAGTGATCTGTGTCACAGTGGGTCCTTCAGTCTCCAGTGATCAGTGTCACAGTCTGTCCCTCAGTCTCCAGTGATCTGAGTCAAAGTATGTCCCTCAGTCTCTAGTGATCTATTTCACAGTGTGTCCCTCAGTCTCCCGTGATCTGAGTCACAGTCTGTCCCTCAGTCTCCAGTGATCTGAGTCATAGTGTGTCCCTTAGTCTCCCGTGATCTGTGTCACAGTGTCCCTTAGTCTCCCGTGATGTGTGTCACTGTGTGTCCCTCAGTCTCCAGTGATCTGAGTCACAGTGTGTCCCTCCGTCTCTCTAGTGATGTGTGTCACAGTGTGTCCCTCAGTCTTCCGTGATCTGTGTCACCGTGTGTCCCTCAGTCTCTAGTGATCTGTGTCACAGTGTGTCCCTCAGTCTCTAGTGATCTCAGTCACAGTGTGTCCCTAAGTCTCTAGTGATCTGTCACAGTGTGTCCCTCAGTCTCCCGTGATCTGTGTCACAGTGTGTCCCTCAGTCCCTTAATTGTAGATAAGCAAAAACATTTTTACTTGGTAAATCAAATTCAATTCTTAAATCCTCAAACGATTTAATCTGTGATGTTTCTGTATTGAAATTAATCATTTGACTAACATATATCAGTCCCTTCCTTTTCCACCTATGGAAAACCGAGTCTCCCATGATCTATGTCACACTGTGTCCCTCAGTCTCCCGTGATCTGTGTCACAGTGTGTCCCTCAGTCTCCCGTGATCTGTGTCACAGTATGTCCCTCAGTCTCCAGTTATCTGTGTCACCATCAGTCTCCCATGATCTGTGTCACAGTGTGTCCCTCAGTCTCTAGTGATCTGTGTCACAGTGTGTCCCTCAGTCTCCCGTGATCTATGTCACAGTGTGTCACTCAGTCTCTAGTGATCTGTGTCACAATGTGTCCCTCAGTCTCCTGTGATCTATGTCACAGTGTGTCACTCAGTCTCTAGTGATCTATGTCACAGTGTGTCACTCAGTCTCTAGTGATCTGTGTCTCAATGTGTCCCTCAGTCTCCTGTGATCTATGTCACAGTGTGTCCCTCAGTCTACAGTGATCTGAGTCACAGTGTGTCCCTCAGTCTCCCGTGATGTCACTGTGTGTCCCTCAGTCTCTAGTGATGTGTCCCAGTGTGTCCGTCAGTCTCCTGTGATCTATGTCACAGTATGCCCCTTAGTCTCCAGTGATCTGTGTCACAGTGTGTCCCTCAGTCTCTAGTGATCTCAGTCACAGTGTGTCCCTAAGTCTCTAGTGATTTGTCACAGTGTGTCCCTCAGTCTCCCGTGATCTGTGTCACAGTGTGTCCCTCAGTCCCTTAATTGTAGATAAGCAAAAACATTTTTACTTGGTAAATCAAATTCAATTCTTAAATCCTCAAACAATTTAATCTGTGATGTTTCTGTATTGAAATTAATCATTTGACTAACATATATCAGTCCCTTCCTTTTCCACCTATGGAAAACCGAGTCTCCCATGATCTATGTCACACTGTGTCCCTCAGTCTCCCGTGATCTGTGTCACAGTGTGTCCCTCAGTCTCCCGTGATCTGTGTCACAGTGTGTCCCTCAGTCTCCCGTGATCTGTGTCACAGTATGTCCCTCAGTCTCCAGTTATCTGTGTCACCATCAGTCTCCCATGATCTGTGTCACAGTGTGTCCCTCAGTCTCTAGTGATCTGTGTCACAGTGTGTCCCTCAGTCTCCCGTGATCTATGTCACAGTGTGTCACTCAGTCTCTAGTGATCTGTGTCACAATGTGTCCCTCAGTCTCCTGTGATCTATGTCACAGTGTGTCACTCAGTCTCTAGTGATCTATGTCACAGTGTGTCACTCAGTCTCTAGTGATCTATGTCACAGTGTGTCACTCAGTCTCTAGTGAGCTGTGTCTCAATGTGTCCCTCAGTCTCCTGTGATCTATGTCACAGTGTGTCCCTCAGTCTACAGTGATCTGAGTCACAGTGTGTCCCTCAGTCTCCCGTGATGTCACTGTGTGTCCCTCAGTCTCTAGTGATGTGTCCCAGTGTGTCCGTCAGTCTCCTGTGATCTATGTCACAGTATGCCCCTTAGTCTCCAGTGATCTGTGTCACAGTGTGTCCCTCAGTCTCCAGTGATGTGTCACAGTGTGTCCGTCAGTCTCCCGTGATCTGTGTCACAGTTTGTCCCTCAGTCTCCCGTGATCTGTGTCACAGTGTGTTCGTCAGTCTCCAGTGATGTGTCACAGTGTGTCCCTCAGTATCCCGTGATCTATGTCAGTGTTTCCCTCAGTCTCTAGTGATCTGTGTCATAGTGTGTCCCTCAGTCTCTAGTGATGTGTCACAGTGTTCCCCTCAGTCTCTAGTGATCTGTGTCACAGTGTGTCCCTCAGTCTCTAGTGATATGTGTCACAGTGTGTCCCTCAGTATCTAGTTAACTGTTTCACAGTGTGTCCCTCAGTGTCTAGTGATCTGTGTCACAGTGTATCCCTCAGTCTCTAGTGATCTGTGTCACAGTGTGTCCCTATGTCTCCAGTGATTTGTGTCACGTGTCCCTCAGTCTCCAGTGATCTGAGTTACAGTGTGTCCCTCAATCTCTAGTGATCTGTGTCACAGTGTGTCCCTCAGTCTCCTGTGATCTGTGTCAGTGTGTCCCTCATTCTCTAGTGATCTGTATCAGTGTGTCCCTCAGTCTCACGTGATCAGTGTCACAGTGTGTCCCTCAGTCTCCCGTGATCAGTGTCACAGTGTGTCCCTCAGTCTCCAGTGATCTGTGTCACAGTGTGTCCCTCAGTCTCCCGTGATCTGTGTCACAGTGTGTCCCTCAGTCTCTAGTGATCTGAGTCACAGTGTGTCCCTAAGTCTCTAGTGATCTGTCACAGTGTGTCCCTCAGTCTCCCGTGATCTGTGTCACAGTGTGTCCCTCAGTCTCTAGTGATCTGAGTCACAGTGTGTCCCTCCGTCTCTAGTGATCTGTGTCACAGTGTGTCCCTCAGTCTCCAGTGATCTGTGTCACAGTGTGTCCCTCAGTCTCTAGTGATCTATGTCACAGTGTGTCCCTCAGTCTCTAGTGATCTATGTCAGTGTGTCCCTCAGTCTCTAGTGATCTGAGTCACAGTGTGTCCCTAAGTCTCTAGTGATCTGTCACAGTGTGTCCCTCAGTCTCCCGTGATCTGTGTCACAGTGTGTCCCTCAGTCTCTAGTGATCTGTGTCACAGTGTGTCCCTCCGTCTCTAGTGATCTGTGTCACAGTGTGTCCCTCAGTCTCCAGTGATCTGTGTCACAGTGTTTCCCTCAGTCTCCCGTGACATGTGTCAGTGTGTCCCTCAGTCTCCTGTGATCAGTGTCAGTCTGTCCCTCAGTCTCCAGTGATCTGTGTCACACTGTGTCCCTCAGTCTCCTGTGATCTGTGTCACAGTGTGTCCCTCAGTCTCCAGTGATCTGTGTCACAGTGTGTCCCTCAGTCTCCAGTTATCTATGTCACCATCAGTCTCCCGTGATCTGTGTCACAGTGTGTCCCTCAGTCTCTAGTGATCTGTGTCACAGTGTGTCCCTCAGTCTCCCGTGATCTATGTCACAGTGTGTCACTCAGTCTCTAGTGATCTATGTCACAGTGTGTCCCTCAGTCTCTAGTGATCTGAGTCACAATGTGTCCCTCCGTCTCTAGTGATCTGTGTCACAGTGTGTCCCTCAGTCTCCCGTGATCTGTCTGTGTGTCCCTCAGTCTCTAGTGATCTGTGTCACAGTATCTCCCTTAGTCTCCAGTGATCTGTGTCACAGTGTGTCCCTCAGTCTCCAGTGATCTGTGTCACAGTGTGTCCCTCAGTCTCTAGTGAGCTGAGTCATAGTGTGTCCGTCAGTCTCCAGTAATCTATGTCACTGTGTGTCTGTCAGTCTCCAGTAATCTGTGTCACAGTTTATCCCTCAGTCTCCAGTGATCTGTGTCACAGTGTGTCCCTCAGTCTCTAGTGATCTATGTCACAGTGTGTCCCTCAGTCTCTAGTGATCTATGTCAGTGTGTCCCTCAGTCTCTAGTGATCTGAGTCACAGTGTGTCCCTAAGTCTCTAGTGATCTGTCACAGTGTGTCCCTCAGTCTCCCGTGATCTGTGTCACAGTGTGTCCCTCAGTCTCTAGTGATCTGAGTCACAGTGTGTCCCTCCGTCTCTAGTGATCTGTGTCACAGTGTGTCCCTCAGTCTCCAGTGATCTGTGTCACAGTGTTTCCCTCAGTCTCCCGTGACATGTGTCAGTGTGTCCCTCAGTCTCCTGTGATCAGTGTCAGTCTGTCCCTCAGTCTCCAGTGATCTGTGTCACACTGTGTCCCTCAGTCTCCTGTGATCTGTGTCACAGTGTGTCCCTCAGTCTCCAGTGATCTGTGTCACAGTGTGTCCCTCAGTCTCCAGTTATCTATGTCACCATCAGTCTCCCGTGATCTGTGTCACAGTGTGTCCCTCAGTCTCTAGTGATCTGTGTCACAGTGTGTCCCTCAGTCTCCCGTGATCTATGTCACAGTGTGTCACTCAGTCTCTAGTGATCTATGTCACAGTGTGTCCCTCAGTCTCTAGTGATCTGAGTCACAATGTGTCCCTCCGTCTCTAGTGATCTGTGTCACAGTGTGTCCCTCAGTCTCCCGTGATCTGTCTGTGTGTCCCTCAGTCTCTAGTGATCTGTGTCACAGTATCTCCCTTAGTCTCCAGTGATCTGTGTCACAGTGTGTCCCTCAGTCTCCAGTGATCTGTGTCACAGTGTGTCCCTCAGTCTCTAGTGAGCTGAGTCACAGTGTGTCCGTCAGTCTCCAGTGATCTATGTCACCGTGTGTCTGTCAGTCTCCAGTAATCTGTGTCACAGTTTATCCCTCAGTCTCCTATGTTCTGTGTCAAGGTGTATCCCTCAGTCTCCCGGTGTCTCTGTGTCACACTGTGTCCCTTAGTCTCTCTGTGTCCCTCATTCTCCCGGTGTCTTTGTGTAACTTTGTGTCCCTCAGTCTCTCTGAGTTTCTGTGTCACGGGGCATCCCTCAGTCTCCCGGTGTACCTGTGTCATGGTTTGTCCCACAGTCTCCCTGTGTCCCTATGCCACGGTGTGTCCTCAGTCTCTCAGTGTCCCTCAGTCTCACTGTGTCAGTGTGTCACGGTGTGTCCCTCAGTCTCTCTGTGTCACGGTGTGTCCCTCAGTCTCCCATGATCTGTGTCACAGTGTGTTCGTCAGTCTCCAGTGATGTGTCACAGTGTGTCCCTCAGTATCCCGTGATCTATGTCAGTGTTTCCCTCAGTCTCTAGTGATCTGTGTCATAGTGTGTCCCTCAGTCTCTAGTGATGTGTCACAGTGTGCCCCTCAGTCTCTAGTGATCTGTGTCACAGTGTGTCCCTCAGTCTCTAGTGATATGTGTCACAGTGTGTCCCTCAGTATCTAGTTAACTGTTTCACAGTGTGTCCCTCAGTGTCTAGTGATCTGTGTCACAGTGTATCCCTCAGTCTCTAGTGATCTGTGTCACAGTGTGTCCCTATGTCTCCAGTGATCTGTGTCACAGTGTGTCCCTCAGTCTCCCGTGATCTGTGTTACAGTGTGTCCCTCAGTCTCTAGTGATCTGTGTCACAGTGTATACCTCAGTTTCCAGTGATCTGAGTCACAGTGTGTACCTGTCTCTAGTGATTTGTGTCACGTGTCCCTCAGTCTCCAGTGATCTGAGTTACAGTGTGTCCCTCAATCTCTAGTGATCTGTGTCACAGTGTGTCCCTCAGTCTCCTGTGATCTGTGTCAGTGTGTCCCTCAGTCTCTAGTGATCTGTATCAGTGTGTCCCTCAGTCTCCCGTGATCAGTGTCACAGTGTGTCCCTCAGTCTCCCGTGATCAGTGTCACAGTGTGTCCCTCAGTCTCCAGTGATCTGTGTCACAGTGTGTCCCTCAGTCTCCCGTGATCTGTGTCACAGTGTGTCCCTCAGTCTCTAGTGATCTGAGTCACAGTGTGTCCCTAAGTCTCTAGTGATCTGTCACAGTGTGTCCCTCAGTCTCCCGTGATCTGTGTCACAGTGTGTCCCTCAGTCTCTAGTGATCTGAGTCACAGTGTGTCCCTCCGTCTCTAGTGATCTGTGTCACAGTGTGTCCCTCAGTCTCCAGTGATCTGTGTCACAGTGTGTCCCTCAGTCTCTAGTGATCTATGTCACAGTGTGTCCCTCAGTCTCTAGTGATCTATGTCAGTGTGTCCCTCAGTCTCTAGTGATCTGTGTCACAGTGTTTCCCTCAGTCTCCCGTGACATGTGTCAGTGTGTCCCTCAGTCTCCTGTGATCAGTGTCAGTCTGTCCCTCAGTCTCCAGTGATCTGTGTCACACTGTGTCCCTCAGTCTCCTGTGATCTGTGTCAGTGTGTCCCTCAGTCTCCAGTGATCTGTGTCACAGTGTCCCTCAGTCTCCAGTTATCTATGTCACCATCAGTCTCCCGTGATCTGTGTCACAGTGTGTCCCTCAGTCTCTAGTGATCTGTGTCACAGTGTGTCCCTCAGTCTCTAGTGATCTATGTCACAGTGTGTCCCTCAGTCTCTAGTGATCTGAGTCACAATGTGTCCCTCCGTCTCTAGTGATCTGTGTCACAGTGTGTCCCTCAGTCTCCCGTGATCAGTCTGTGTGTCCCTCAGTCTCTAGTGATCTGTGTCACAGTATCTCCCTTAGTCTCCAGTGATCTGTGTCACAGTGTGTCCCTCAGTCTCCAGTGATCTGTGTCACAGTGTGTCCCTCAGTCTCTAGTGAGCTGAGTCACAGTGTGTCCGTCAGTCTCCAGTGATCTATGTCACCGTGTGTCTGTCAGTCTCCAGTAATCTGTGTCACAGTTTATCCCTCAGTCTCCTATGTTCTGTGTCAAGGTGTATCCCTCAGTCTCCCGGTGTCTCTGTGTCACACTGTGTCCCTTAGTCTCTCTGTGTCCCTCATTCTCCCGGTGTCTTTGTGTAACTTTGTGTCCCTCAGTCTCTCTGAGTTTCTGTGTCACGGGGCATCCCTCAGTCTCTCGGTGTACCTGTGTCATGGTTTGTCCCACAGTCTCCCTGTGTCCCTATGCCACGGTGTGTCCTCAGTCTCTCAGTGTCCCTCAGTCTCACTGTGTCAGTGTGTCACGGTGTGTCCCTCAGTCTCTCTGTGTCACGGTGTGTCCCTCAGTCTCCCATGATCTATGTCACACTGTGTCCCTCAGTCTCCTGTGATCTGTGTCACAGTGTGTCCCTCAGTCTCCAGTGATCTGTGTCCCTCAGTCTCCAGTGATCTGTGTCACAGTGTGTCCCTCAGTCTCCAGTTATCTGTGTCACCATCAGTCTCCCGTGATCTGTGTCACAGTGTGTCCCTCAGTCTCTAGTGATCTGTGTCACAGTGTGTCCCTCAGTCTCCCGTGATCTATGTCACAGTGTGTCACTCAGTCTCTAGTGATCTATGTCACAGTGTGTCACTCAGTCTCTAGTGATCTGTGTCACAATGTGTCCCTCAGTCTCCTGTGATCTATGTCACAGTGTGTCCCTCAGTCTACAGTGATCTGAGTCACAGTGTGTCCTTCAGTCTCCCGTGATGTCACAGTGTGTCCCTCCGTCTTTAGTGATCTGTGTCACAGTGTGTCCCTCAGTCTCCAGTGATCTGTGTCACAGTGTTTCCCTCAGTCTCCCGTGACATGTGTCAGTGTGTCCCTCAGTCTCCTGTGATCAGTGTCAGTCTGTCCCTCAGTCTCCAGTGATCTGTGTCACACTGTGTCCCTCAGTCTCCTGTGATCTGTGTCACAGTGTGTCCCTCAGTCTCCAGTGATCTGTGTCACAGTGTGTCCCTCAGTCTCCAGTTATCTATGTCACCATCAGTCTCCCGTGATCTGTGTCACAGTGTGTCCCTCAGTCTCTAGTGATCTGTGTCACAGTGTGTCCCTCAGTCTCCCGTGATCTATGTCACAGTGTGTCACTCAGTCTCTAGTGATCTATGTCACAGTGTGTCCCTCAGTCTCTAGTGATCTGAGTCACAATGTGTCCCTCCGTCTCTAGTGATCTGTGTCACAGTGTGTCCCTCAGTCTCCCGTGATCTGTCTGTGTGTCCCTCAGTCTCTAGTGATCTGTGTCACAGTATCTCCCTTAGTCTCCAGTGATCTGTGTCACAGTGTGTCCCTCAGTCTCCAGTGATCTGTGTCACAGTGTGTCCCTCAGTCTCTAGTGAGCTGAGTCACAGTGTGTCCGTCAGTCTCCAGTGATCTATGTCACCGTGTGTCTGTCAGTCTCCAGTAATCTGTGTCACAGTTTATCCCTCAGTCTCCTATGTTCTGTGTCAAGGTGTATCCCTCAGTCTCCCGGTGTCTCTGTGTCACACTGTGTCCCTTAGTCTCTCTGTGTCCCTCATTCTCCCGGTGTCTTTGTGTAACTTTGTGTCCCTCAGTCTCTCTGAGTTTCTGTGTCACGGGGCATCCCTCAGTCTCCCGGTGTACCTGTGTCATGGTTTGTCCCACAGTCTCCCTGTGTCCCTATGCCACGGTGTGTCCTCAGTCTCTCAGTGTCCCTCAGTCTCACTGTGTCAGTGTGTCACGGTGTGTCCCTCAGTCTCTCTGTGTCACGGTGTGTCCCTCAGTCTCCCATGATCTGTGTCACAGTGTGTTCGTCAGTCTCCAGTGATGTGTCACAGTGTGTCCCTCAGTATCCCGTGATCTATGTCAGTGTTTCCCTCAGTCTCTAGTGATCTGTGTCATAGTGTGTCCCTCAGTCTCTAGTGATGTGTCACAGTGTGCCCCTCAGTCTCTAGTGATCTGTGTCACAGTGTGTCCCTCAGTCTCTAGTGATATGTGTCACAGTGTGTCCCTCAGTATCTAGTTAACTGTTTCACAGTGTGTCCCTCAGTGTCTAGTGATCTGTGTCACAGTGTATCCCTCAGTCTCTAGTGATCTGTGTCACAGTGTGTCCCTATGTCTCCAGTGATCTGTGTCACAGTGTGTCCCTCAGTCTCCCGTGATCTGTGTTACAGTGTGTCCCTCAGTCTCTAGTGATCTGTGTCACAGTGTATACCTCAGTTTCCAGTGATCTGAGTCACAGTGTGTACCTGTCTCTAGTGATTTGTGTCACGTGTCCCTCAGTCTCCAGTGATCTGAGTTACAGTGTGTCCCTCAATCTCTAGTGATCTGTGTCACAGTGTGTCCCTCAGTCTCCTGTGATCTGTGTCAGTGTGTCCCTCAGTCTCTAGTGATCTGTATCAGTGTGTCCCTCAGTCTCCCGTGATCAGTGTCACAGTGTGTCCCTCAGTCTCCCGTGATCAGTGTCACAGTGTGTCCCTCAGTCTCCAGTGATCTGTGTCACAGTGTGTCCCTCAGTCTCCCGTGATCTGTGTCACAGTGTGTTCCTCAGTCTCTAGTGATCTGAGTCACAGTGTGTCCCTAAGTCTCTAGTGATCTGTCACAGTGTGTCCCTCAGTCTCCCGTGATCTGTGTCACAGTGTGTCCCTCAGTCTCTAGTGATCTGAGTCACAGTGTGTCCCTCCGTCTCTAGTGATCTGTGTCACAGTGTGTCCCTCAGTCTCCAGTGATCTGTGTCACAGTGTGTCCCTCAGTCTCTAGTGATCTATGTCACAGTGTGTCCCTCAGTCTCTAGTGATCTATGTCAGTGTGTCCCTCAGTCTCTAGTGATCTGTGTCACAGTGTTTCCCTCAGTCTCCCGTGACATGTGTCAGTGTGTCCCTCAGTCTCCTGTGATCAGTGTCAGTGTGTCCCTCAGTCTCCAGTGATCTGTGTCACACTGTGTCCCTCAGTCTCCTGTGATCTGTGTCACAGTGTGTCCCTCAGTCTCCAGTGATCTGTGTCACAGTGTGTCCCTCAGTCTCCAGTTATCTATGTCACCATCAGTCTCCCGTGATCTGTGTCACAGTGTGTCCCTCAGTCTCTAGTGATCTGTGTCACAGTGTGTCCCTCAGTCTCTAGTGATCTGTGTCACAGTGTGTCCCTCAGTCTCTAGTGATCTATGTCACAGTGTGTCCCTCAGTCTCTAGTGATCTGAGTCACAATGTGTCCCTCCGTCTCTAGTGATCTGTGTCACAGTGTGTCCCTCAGTCTCCCGTGATCTGTCTGTGTGTCCCTCAGTCTCTAGTGATCTGTGTCACAGTATCTCCCTTAGTCTCCAGTGATCTGTGTCACAGTGTGTCCCTCAGTCTCCAGTGATCTGTGTCACAGTGTGTCCCTCAGTCTCTAGTGAGCTGAGTCACAGTGTATCCGTCAGTCTCCAGTGATCTATGTCACCGTGTGTCTGTCAGTCTCCAGTAATCTGTGTCACAGTTTATCCCTCAGTCTCCTATGTTCTGTGTCAAGGTGTATCCCTCAGTCTCCCGGTGTCTCTGTGTCACACTGTGTCCCTTAGTCTCTCTGTGTCCCTCATTCTCCCGGTGTCTTTGTGTAACTTTGTGTCCCTCAGTCTCTCTGAGTTTTTGTGTCACGGGGCATCCCTCAGTCTCCCGGTGTACCTGTGTCATGGTTTGTCCCACAGTCTCCCTGTGTCCCTATGCCACGGTGTGTCCTCAGTCTCTCAGTGTCCCTCAGTCTCACTGTGTCAGTGTGTCACGGTGTGTCCCTCAGTCTCTCTGTGTCACGGTGTGTCCCTCAGTCTCCCATGATCTGTGTCACAGTATGTTCGTCAGTCTCCAGTGATGTGTCACAGTGTGTCCCTCAGTATCCCGTGATCTATGTCAGTGTTTCCCTCAGTCTCTAGTGATCTGTGTCATAGTGTGTCCCTCAGTCTCTAGTGATGTGTCACAGTGTGCCCCTCAGTCTCTAGTTAACTGTTTCACAGTGTGTCCCTCAGTGTCTAGTGATCTGTGTCACAGTGTATCCCTCAGTCTCTAGTGATCTGTGTCACAGTGTGTCCCTATGTCTCCAGTGATCTGTGTCACAGTGTGTCCCTCAGTCTCCCGTGATCTGTGTCACAGTGTGTCCCTCAGTCTCTAGTGATCTGTGTCACAGTGTATACCTCAGTTTCCAGTGATCTGAGTCACAGTGTGTACCTGTCTCTAGTGATTTGTGTCACGTGTCCCTCAGTCTCCAGTGATCTGAGTTACAGTGTGTCCCTCAATCTCTAGTGATCTGTGTCACAGTGTGTCCCTCAGTCTCCTGTGATCTGTGTCAGTGTGTCCCTCAGTCTCCCGTGATCAGTGTCACAGTGTGTCCCTCAGTCTCCCGTGATCAGTGTCACAGTGTGTCCCTCAGTCTCCAGTGATCTGTGTCACAGTGTGTCCCTCAGTCTCCCGTGATCTGTGTCACAGTGTGTCCCTCAGTCTCTAGTGATCTGAGTCACAGTGTGTCCCTAAGTCTCTAGTGATCTGTCACAGTGTGTCCCTCAGTCTCCCGTGATCTGTGTCACAGTGTGTCCCTCAGTCTCTAGTGATCTGTGTCACAGTGTGTCCCTCCGTCTCTAGTGATCTGTGTCACAGTGTGTCCCTCAGTCTCCAGTGATCTGTGTCACAGTGTGTCCCTCAGTCTCTAGTGATCTATGTCACAGTGTGTCCCTCAGTCTCTAGTGATCTATGTCAGTGTGTCCCTCAGTCTCTAGTGATCTGTGTCACAGTGTTTCCCTCAGTCTCCCGTGACATGTGTCAGTGTGTCCCTCAGTCTCCTGTGATCAGTGTCAGTCTGTCCCTCAGTCTCCAGTGATCTGTGTAACACTGTGTCCCTCAGTCTCCAGTTATCTATGTCACCATCAGTCTCCCGTGATCTGTGTCACAGTGTGTCCCTCAGTCTCTAGTGATCTGTCTCACAGTGTGTCCCTCAGTCTCCAGTGATCTGTGTCACAGTGTGTCCCTCAGTCTCCAGTTATCTATGTCACCATCAGTCTCCCGTGATCTGTGTCACAGTGTGTCCCTCAGTCTCCCGTGATCTATGTCACAGTGTGTCACTCAGTCTCTAGTGATCTATGTCACAGTGTGTCCCTCAGTCTCTAGTGATCTGAGTCACAATGTGTCCCTCCGTCTCTAGTGATCTGTGTCACAGTGTGTCCCTCAGTCTCCCGTGATCTGTCTGTGTGTCCCTCAGTCTCTAGTGATCTGTGTCACAGTATCTCCCTTAGTCTCCAGTGATCTGTGTCACAGTGTGTCCCTCAGTCTCTAGTGAGCTGAGTCACAGTGTGTCCGTCAGTCTCCAGTGATCTATGTCACTGTGTGTCTGTCAGTCTCCAGTAATCTGTGTCACAGTTTATCCCTCAGTCTCCTATGTTCTGTGTCAAGGTGTATCCCTCAGTCTCCCGGTGTCTCTGTGTCACACTGTGTCCCTTAGTCTCTCTGTGTCCCTCATTCTCCCGGTGTCTTTGTGTAACTTTGTGTCCCTCAGTCTCTCTGAGTTTCTGTGTCACGGGGCATCCCTCAGTCTCCCGGTGTACCTGTGTCATGGTTTGTCCCACAGTCTCCCTGTGTCCCTATGCCACGGTGTGTCCTCAGTCTCTCAGTGTCCCTCAGTCTCACTGTGTCAGTGTGTCACGGTGTGTCCCTCAGTCTCTCTGTGTCACGGTGTGTCCCTCAGTCTCCCATGATCTATGTCACACTGTGTCCCTCAGTCTCCTGTGATCTGTGTCACAGTGTGTCCCTCAGTCTCCAGTGATCTGTGTCCCTCAGTCTCCAGTGATCTGTGTCACAGTGTGTCCCTCAGTCTCCAGTTATCTGTGTCACCATCAGTCTCCCGTGATCTGTGTCACAGTGTGTCCCTCAGTCTCTAGTGATCTGTGTCACAGTGTGTCCCTCAGTCTCCCGTGATCTATGTCACAGTGTGTCACTCAGTCTCTAGTGATCTATGTCACAGTGTGTCACTCAGTCTCTAGTGATCTGTGTCACAATGTGTCCCTCAGTCTCCTGTGATCTATGTCACAGTGTGTCCCTCAGTCTACAGTGATCTGAGTCACAGTGTGTCCTTCAGTCTCCCGTGATGTCACTGTGTGTCCCTCAGTCTCTAGTGATGTGTCCCAGTGTGTCCGTCAGTCTCCTGTGATCTATGTCACAGTATGCCCCTTAGTCTCCAGTGATCTGTGTCACAGTGTGTTCCTCAGTCTCCAGTGATGTGTCACAGTGTGTCCGTCAGTCTCCCATGATCTGTGTCACAGTTTGTCCCTCAGTCTCCCGTGATCTGTGTCACAGTGTGTTCGTCAGTCTCCAGTGATGTGTCACAGTGTGTCCCTCAGTATCCCGTGATCTATGTCAGTGTTTCCCTCAGTCTCTAGTGATCTGTGTCACAGTGTGCCCCTCAGTCTCTAGTGATCTGTGTCACAGTGTGTCCCTCAGTCTCTAGTGATCTGTGTCACAGTGTGTCCCTCAGTCTCCAGTGATCTGTGTCACAGTGTGTCCCTCAGTCTACCGTGATCTGTGTTACAGTGTGTCTGTCAGTCTCTAGTGATCTGTGTCACAGTGTATACCTCAGTCTCCAGTGATCTGAGTCACAGTGTGTACCTGTCTCTAGTGATTTGTGTCACGTGTCCCTCAGTCTCCAGTGATCTGAGTTACAGTGTGTCCCTCAATCTCTAGTGATCTGTGTCACAGTGTGTCCCTCAGTCTCCCGTGATCTGTGTCAGTGTGTCCCTCAGTCTCTAGTGATCTGTATCAGTGTGTCCCTCAGTCTCCCAGTGATCAGTGTCACAGTGTGTCCCTCAGTCTCCCATGATCAGTGTCACAGTGTGTCCCTCAGTCTCCAGTGATCTGTGTCACAGTGTGTCCCTCAGTCTCCCGTGATCTGTGTCACAGTGTGTCCCTTAGTCTCTAGTGATCTGAGTTACAGTGTGTCCCTCAGTCTCTAGTGATCTGTCACAGTGTGTCCCTCAGTCTCCCGTGATCTGTCTCACTGTGTGTCCCTCAGTCTCTAGTGATCTGTGTCACAGTATCTCCCTTAGTCTCCAGTGATCTGTGTCACAGTGTGTCCCTCAGTCTCCAGTGATCTGTGTCACAGTGTGTCCCTCAGTCTCTAGTGAGCTGAGTCACAGTGTGTCCCTCAGTCTACAGTGATCTGAGTCACAGTGTGTCCTTCAGTCTCCCGTGATGTCACTGTGTGTCCCTCAGTCTCTAGTGATGTGTCCCAGTGTGTCCGTCAGTCTCCTGTGATCTATGTCACAGTATGCCCCTTAGTCTCCAGTGATCTGTGTCACAGTGTGTTCCTCAGTCTCCAGTGATGTGTCACAGTGTGTCCGTCAGTCTCCCATGATCTGTGTCACAGTTTGTCCCTCAGTCTCCCGTGATCTGTGTCACAGTGTGTTCGTCAGTCTCCAGTGATGTGTCACAGTGTGTCCCTCAGTATCCCGTGATCTATGTCAGTGTTTCCCTCAGTCTCTAGTGATCTGTGTCACAGTGTGCCCCTCAGTCTCTAGTGATCTGTGTCACAGTGTGTCCCTCAGTCTCTAGTGATCTGTGTCACAGTGTGTCCCTCAGTCTCCAGTGATCTGTGTCACAGTGTGTCCCTCAGTCTACCGTGATCTGTGTTACAGTGTGTCTGTCAGTCTCTAGTGATCTGTGTCACAGTGTATACCTCAGTCTCCAGTGATCTGAGTCACAGTGTGTACCTGTCTCTAGTGATTTGTGTCACGTGTCCCTCAGTCTCCAGTGATCTGAGTTACAGTGTGTCCCTCAATCTCTAGTGATCTGTGTCACAGTGTGTCCCTCAGTCTCCTGTGATCTGTGTCAGTGTGTCCCTCAGTCTCTAGTGATCTGTATCAGTGTGTCCCTCAGTCTCCCGTGATCAGTGTCACAGTGTGTCCCTCAGTCTCCCATGATCAGTGTCACAGTGTGTCCCTCAGTCTCCAGTGATCTGTGTCACAGTGTGTCCCTCAGTCTCCCGTGATCTGTGTCACAGTGTGTCCCTTAGTCTCTAGTGATCTGAGTTACAGTGTGTCCCTCAGTCTCTAGTGATCTGTCACAGTGTGTCCCTCAGTCTCCCGTGATCTGTGTCACAGTGTGTCCCTCAGTCTCTAGTGATCTGAGTCACAATGTGTCCCTCCGTCTCTAGTGATCTGTGTCACAGTGTGTCCCTCAGTCTCCCGTGATCTGTCTCACTGTGTGTCCCTCAGTCTCTAGTGATCTGTGTCACAGTATCTCCCTTAGTCTCCAGTGATCTGTGTCACAGTGTGTCCCTCAGTCTCCAGTGATCTGTGTCACAGTGTGTCCCTCAGTCTCTAGTGAGCTGAGTCACAGTGTGTCCGTCAGTCTCCAGTGATCTATGTCACCGTGTGTCTGTCAGTCTCCAGTAATCTGTGTCACAGTTTATCCCTTAGTCTCCTATGTTCTGTGTCAAGGTGTATCCCTCAGTCTCCCGGTGTCTCTGTGTCACACTGTGTCCCTTAGTCTCTCTGTGTCCCTCATTCTCCCGGTGTCTTTGTGTAACTTTGTGTCCCTCAGTCTCTCTGAGTTTCTGTGTCACGGGGCATCCCTCAGTCTCCCGGTGTACCTGTGTCATGGTTTGTCCCACAGTCTCCCTGTGTCCCTATGCCACGGTGTGTCCTCAGTCTCTCAGTGTCCCTCAGTCTCACTGTGTCAGTGTGTCACGGTGTGTCCCTCAGTCTCTCTGTGTCACGGTGTGTCCCTCAGTCTCCCATGATCTATGTCACACTGTGTCCCTCAGTCTCCTGTGATCTGTGTCACAGTGTGTCCCTCAGTCTCCAGTGATCTGTGTCCCTCAGTCTCCAGTGATCTGTGTCACAGTGTGTCCCTCAGTCTCCAGTTATCTGTGTCACCATCAGTCTCCCGTGATCTGTGTCACATTGTGTCCCTCAGTCTCTAGTGATCTGTGTCACAGTGTGTCCCTCAGTCTCCCGTGATCTATGTCACAGTGTGTCACTCAGTCTCTAGTGATCTATGTCACAGTGTGTCACTCAGTCTCTAGTGATTTGTGTCACAATGTGTCCCTCAGTCTCCTGTGATCTATGTCACAGTGTGTCCCTCAGTCTACAGTGATCTGAGTCACAGTGTGTCCCTCAGTCTCCCGTGATGTCACTGTGTGTCCCTCAGTCTCTAGTGATGTGTCCCAGTGTGTCCATCAGTCTCCTGTGATCCATGTCACAGTATGCCCCTTAGTCTCCAGTGATCTGTGTCACAGTGTGTTCCTCAGTCTCCAGTGATGTGTCACAGTGTGTCCGTCAGTCTCCCCCCATGATCTGTGTCACAGTTTGTCCCTCAGTCTCCCGTGATCTGTGTCACAGTGTGTTCGTCAGTCTCCAGTGATGTGTCACAGTGTGTCCCTCAGTATCCCGTGATCTATGTCAGTGTTTCCCTCAGTCTCTAGTGATCTGTGTCATAGTGTGTCCCTCAGTCTCTAGTGATGTGTCACAGTGTGCCCCTCAGTCTCTAGTGATCTGTGTCACAGTGTGTCCCTCAGTATCTAGTTAACTGTTTCACAGTGTGTCCCTCAGTCTCTAGTGATCTGTCACAGCGTGTCCCTCAGTCTCCCGTGATCTGTGTCACAGTGTGTCCCTAAGTCTCCAGTGATCTGTGTCACAGTGTGTCCTTCAGTCTCCCGTGATCTGTGTTACAGTGTGTCTGTCAGTCTCTAGTGGTCTGTGTCACAGTGTATACCTCAGTCTCCAGTGATCTGAGTCACAGTGTGTACCTGTCTCTAGTGATTTGTGTCACGTGTCCCTCAGTCTCCAGTGATCTGAGTTACAGTGTGTCCCTCAATCTCTAGTGATCTGTGTCACAGTGTGTCCCTCAGTCTCCCGTGATCTGTGTCAGTGTGTCCCTCAGTCTCTAGTGATCTGTATCAGTGTGTCCCTCAGTCTCCCGTGATCAGTGTCACAGTGTGTCCCTCAGTCTCCAGTGATCTGTGTCACAGTGTGTCCCTCAGTCTCTAGTGATCTGTCACAGTGTGTCCCTCAGTCTCCCGTGATCTGTGTCACAGTGTGTCCCTCAGTCTCTAGTGATCTGAGTCACAGTGTGTCCCTCAGTCTCTAGTGATCTGTCACAGTGTGTCCCTCAGTCTCCCGTGATCTGTGTCACAGTGTGTCCCTCCGTCTCTAGTGATCTGTGTCACAGTGTATCCCTCCGTCTCTAGTGATCTGTCTCACTGTGTGTCCCTCAGTCTCTAGTGATCTGTGTCACAGTATCTCCCTTAGTCTCCAGTGATCTGTGTCACAGTGTGTCCCTCAGTCTCCAGTGATCTGTGTCACAGTGTGTCCCTCAGTCTCTAGTGATCTGTCACAGTGTGTCCCTCAGTCTCCCGTGATCTGTGTCACAGTGTGTCCCTCAGTCTCTAGTGATCTGAGTCACAGTGTGTCCCTCCGTCTCTAGTGATCTGTGTCACAGTGTATCCCTCCGTCTCTAGTGATCTGTCTCACTGTGTGTCCCTCAGTCTCTAGTGATCTGTGTCACAGTATCTCCCTCAGTCTCTAGTGATCTGTGTCACAGTATCTCCCTCAGTCTCCAGTAATCTGTGTCACAGTTTGTCCCTCAGTCTCCTATGTTCTGTGTCAAGGTGTATCCCTCAGTCTCCCTTAGTCTCTGTGTCACACTGTGTCCCTTAGTCTCTCTGAATCCCTCATTCTCCCGGTGTCTTTGTGTAACTTTGTGTCCCTCAGTCTCTCTGAGTTTCTGTGTCACGGTGCATCCCTGAGTCTCCCGGTGTACCTGTGTCATGGTTTGTCCCACAGTCTCCCTGTGTCCCTATGCCACGGTGTGTCCTCAGTCTCTCAGTGTCCCTCAGTCTCACTGTGTCAGTGTGTCACGGTGTGTCCCTCAGTCTCTCTGTGTCACGGTGTGTCCCTTACTCTCACAGTGTCCCTGTGTTATGGTGTGTCCCTTAGTCTAACGGTGTCCCTCTTTCACAGTGTATCCCTTAGTCTCCCGGTCTGTCCTTCAGTCTAACGGTGTCCCTGTGTCATAGTGTGTCCCTCAGTCTCCCGGTGTCTCATGCAGTCTCTCAGTGTTCTTTTGTCACAATGTGTCCGTCACACTCACGGTGTCACAGTGTCCCTGTGGCATAGTGTGTCCCTCAGTCTATTGATGTCCCTGTGTCACAATGTGTACCTCACTCTCACGGTGTGTCCCTGAGTCTCCTGGTCTGTCCCTCAGTCTAACGGTCTCCCTGTGTCACAGTATGTCCCTCAGTCTAACGGTCTTCCTGTGTCACGGTGTGTTCCCCAGTCTCTCGGTCTGCCCCTCAGTCTAACGGTGTCCTTATGTCACCTGTGTCCCATAGTCTCCCGGTCTGTCCCTCAGTCTAATGGTGTCCTTGTGTTATGGTGTGTCCCTCAGTCTCCTGGTGTCTCTGTGTCAATGTGATTCCCTCAATCCGTGTCACGTTGTGTCCCTCACTCTCACAGTGTCCCTGTGTCACGGTGTGTCCCTGTGTCTCCCTTAGTCTCCTGGTGTCTCTCTGTAACAGTGTTTTCCTCAATCTCCCAGTGTTTCCCTCAATATCCCAGTGTCCCTGTGTCATGGTGTGTCCCTCAGTCTAACGATGTCCCTGTGTCACGGTGTGTACCTCACTCTCACGGTGTTCATGTGTGATGGTGTGTCCCTGCGTCTCCTTGTCTGTCCCTCAGTCTAACGGTGTCCCTGTGTCACAGTGTGTCCCTCAGTCTAACGGTGTCTCTGTGTCACGGTGTGTCCCTCAGTCTCCCGGTCTGTGTCTCAGTCGAACGGTGTCCCTGTGTCACATTGTGTCCCTCAGTTTCCTGGTGTCTCTGTGTCATGGTGTGTCCCTCACTCTAACAGTGTCCCTGTGTGTCCCTCAGTCTCCTGGTGTTCCTCAGTTTCCCGGTGTGTCTCTTAGTCTAACGGTATCCGTGTCCCTCAGTCTCCTGTTGTCTCTGTGTCACGGTGTGTCCCTCAATCTCCTGGGGGGGCCTGTGTAACGGTGTGTCCCTCACTCTGACAGTGTCCCTGTGTCACAGTGTGTCCCTCAGTCTAACGCTGTCCCTGTTTCAAGGTGTGTCCATCAGTCTCCCGGTGTTCCTGTATCAAGGTGTGTCCCTCAATCTCCCGGTTTCCCTGTATCATGGTGTGTCTCTCAGTCTCCCTGTGTCACGGTGTGTCCCACAGTCTAATGATGTCCCTGTGTAACGATGTGTCCCTCAGTCTCCCGATCTGTGTCTCAGTCTAACGGTGTCCCTGTGTCATGTTGTGTCCCTCATTCTTCTGGTGTCTCTGTGTCACGGTGTGTCCCTAAATCTCCCAGTGTCACGGTGTGTCCCTCACTCTCACGGTGTCCCTGTGTCATGGTGTGTCCCTCAGTCTCCTGGTGTTCCTCAATTTCCCGGGTGTGTCCCTTAGTCTAACGGTATCCTGTGTCACGGTGTGTCTCTCAGTTACCTGGTGTCTCTGTGTCACAGTGTGTCCCTTAATCTCCCGGAGGGGCCTGTGTTACGGTGTGTCCCTCACTCTGACAGTGTCCCTGTGTCACAGTGTGTCCCTCAGTCTAATGCTGTCCCTGTTTCAAGGTGTAATTCAGAAAAAATGTATCAAAATGCGCCAAAGGGTTATACCACACAAACTTATCTTAATTTAGGCGAGATCTCCCAACCAGATCTCAAAGAGATATGAAGGAAATGTGCCAAAAGAAAAGCGCTACACTCCCTGTTAGGTTTGTGTTGCTTAAGGTGGTGTCCACGCTATATATCAACGTGTGAGGTTTCAATAATAATAATGATGTTATAGAGGACTTCCGTTTGTGGGAGGTGCTTGGAGGGACGCATGCAACTAGCGTCCTGAGTGAACCATCGGCGCACAGGCACCCCTACGCTGTTCCACGGCCGCTGTGGCGTGTACGCTCTGGCCAACAGACTGAGCCCGGACTTGAGGGGGCCCACCTCAAGACGGGGTGCGCTGTCTGGATAGCGGGAAGTCCGTAAGGAGCCGAGAGACTCGCCGGCATGAGTCACAGTCGGTGCGAGCAGACCCATTAAGCTTGAGTCTACGTCGATGATCTCCCAGGACCCCAGGGTCTAAAGAAAAATCAGGTGGGCTGATATAACCCTATTCGACAAATTTATAGACCTGGGATAGGAGACAAAGTCAGAAAGGAGCCGACACTATCTTTTAATTCACGGATCTAACGGAGCCACTGAAGGAGTTTATGCTCAGATGGCGTATGCAAAGTCTGGCTAAAGATTCACCTATACCTCCCAGAACCCCGGGGTCAAGTGAAGCTTGCAAAAGATAACATCGTACAGCTGTCCCGGTTCATACCATTTGCATTTGGTCTCTGACACGACTGCTTACCCCGGGATAGGAGGCGAGAGGAAGCCTTACAACTATCGATGTACACAGGTGGCTACATAGTAGCAAAAGAAAAGTAGCGCAGGTCTACTGAAGAGGAAAGAAGGATTTAAAAGATAAGTTATAACTTTATTTCTCTATGACTCTTTCCTTGTTTACTCTCTCTGCCCTATAAGTCCACTTGCATAAACTGCATCTTATCCTCTTGGTTTGCCGAAACTGTTGAGGCATTGAGCTGCTGAATAAGTGAGGTACTAAGAAGGCCTTGCTGGGAACTTGGGAAATCTGGTACTAATAGGGCAGGAATTGGGCCTGATTAAAGAAATGAACAACCGCTAGAAAAACAACTGACGCTTGTATTGGTTGCTGGGAAGTCCCATTTAAAGGACTTTTATCACTTTGCTTATTTGAACGGGACACACTGGAACTATCAAAACTGATAACAGTCATATATAGCTGTTCTAGTTTTCTGGAACAGCAATATTTAAGATTACAGAGCTAATTTTTTGTTTGATGCCAATTAAACTAAATGTTGTTCAGCTGCAAATCAGTGTTAAGGGTAGCTGAAGTGCAGTAGGAGACTTGCTTTGTTTTATATGTTGTTTGCATTTATACATCAAAATTTCTAGGGTAAACACTGATATATCTATTTGTAAGCAGGGGCAGAGGTACTCATTGGCTTAGATACTTAGCTATTAAAGGCCATCAGATTATTTTGATAATTTGCACCCCTATGATCTCTCTGTAAAGCACCCTGGGGGATTATAAATATAGCTGCTTAAACAATTGTAGATTCTCTATGAAATTAGTTTAAAATTAATAATTCAAGGAGAAACTGATCTATAATATGTGAAGGTGAAGACTGATTTGGTTATGTGATTCGTTATGTGACATAGGATAAGATGATATCTGTTATAGGGTATAGGATAATGTAAAGTCTCCAGGCGAGACTCCTAGCTGCTAGGATAATCACTGTCTGGGTTTCTTATAAAGTGAAAAGCATATTTAAGGTATATGAATATTTGAGGGGCATACTATTGCACACTGTCCAGCACACTGTATTTCTAACCACTAAAGAGGTATCACTGACCCTACATAGTTCGGCAAGATTTTTTAGGATTGGCCGAAAACACACTCACACGAGAAATAAAAAGTAATATTACACATTGTTTTTTGCCAAGGTCTGGCAGTTCACTTCTTAGAAGATAGTAGATATTCACTTGATACATTTTTTCACTACACGATTTACATAGTGCGGCAAGTTTTTAGGATTGGCCGAATACACTCCCACACGAGATATAAAAAGTAATATCACACTTTTTTTTTTTTTTTTTTTTTTTTTTTTTTTTTTGTGTGCTTTTTGAGATTTGCCAAGGTCTGGCAGTCCACTTTTTTGGAAGATAGTGGAGATTCACCTATTACACCCTTAAAGGGTTATTTAAGTACACGCTGCCACTACAGTTTGTATACTCTCTCTCATACTAATCTCTCTTTTATGGACAAATTCTTAGGAATTAGTAGAACTGATATAGGCACAATGCCACCCAAAACAAAAGATAGGAAACCCAGGTCAAGTATAGGAAGCTTAGAATCAGCTACAATAGATATCACACCAACCTCCAACACTATCATAGACACTAATATCCTAGTAAAACAAATCTCTGATCTCTTCCTACCACAATTTGGAGAAGTTAAGACAGAATTAATGACTTTGACAAACGAACTTAAACAAATTTCAAGCAGATTAGGGGAAATAGAGAACAGGATCTCTGATATAGAGGACCGACAACACACTCAACAGACCCTTGTAGAGATACACACTAAGAATATTGACACACTGCAAGCACGACTGGACGACCTAGAGGATAGGTCGCGTAGAAACAACTTGAGAATAGTGGGTCTCCCAGAGACTTCAGAATTTACCGATCTAATGACCTTTATGAAAATTACATTACCAGAACTATTAGGTATGCCATCAGATAATACAGAGATAGCAGTTGAGAGGGTACACAGACTGGGAGTAAAGAAAGATGACACATCTAAATATAAAAGACCAGTTCTGGCAAAACTCCTAAATTTTCAGGATAAGCAGAAAATCTTGGCATACTATAGGAAAAAAAGCATAGTAGAGGTCAATAAAGAACGTATATACTTATTTCAAGACTTTTCTGCGGAAACATTAAATAGAAGGAGACTGATGGCACCTTGGTGCACGCAACTGATCAACGCAGGTCATAAAGCCACTATGATCTACCCGGCAAAAATCAAAATCTTTACTGACAATAACATTTATACATTAACTACAGTGGAGGAGGTTAAACATTTTCTAGGAAAATAAGAAAAGTCAGAATTAACTATGAGAATAGCGAGGTTCTTTCTTTGTACATTAGTTGGCCTGCTCGGCACCGACATGTTTTACTGTCTGTTTGTTTTTGTGTTTTTTTTTTTTGTTTTTTTTTTCTCCTCCTTTTCCTCTCCCCCTCTCTTTGGATGGGGCTATAAAAACTCACATTAATAGAAATGAAAAAATTACTTAACTTACTATCTTGGAATGTAGGGGGGTTCTCCTCCCCTGCCAAGAGAAAAAAAATATTACAACATCTGAAAAGTCACAAACCAGATATTGCTTTCCTGCAGGAAACACATTTGAGTATGCAGGAAATAGAGAAACTAAAAATGGGCTGGATTGGAGATGTCTATGCAACTCCGGCAGTTAAAAGAAAGAGAGGAGTGGCATGTATTTTTAGTAAGAATTTAGAGTTCCAGTTAATCTCGCAACAGAGAGATGTAGAGGGAAGATATATTATTTTGGAAATAGAGATTAATAAATGGCGCTATACCTTATGTAATCTCTATGCACCAAATGAATGCCGACCAGATTTTTGGGATAAACTTTATGCAAAATTAATCAAATCAGTGGACTCCCAAATAATTATTGGTGGAGATTTCAATAGTGTATGTGTCCCCCAGCTGGACAGACTGAGATCAAGTGGCTCTTATAGGTCTAAGAAGGAGGCCAGGGTCCTAAAATCCTTTATGAAAGGTCTTGGACTCAGGGATGTTTGGAGAATACAACATCCAGATGAGAAAATGTTTACATGTGAGTCCAAGACCTTCCATACATTCTCAAGGATAGATATGTTTTTGGCCTCTGAAAAACTCTTACAATTGGAGATTAAAACAGATATAAAAAGTATAGTCCTATCGGATCATGCGATTATCTCTTTGTCTGTCCAGCTGGGGAATAACAGAGAAAATCTATGTGGCAAATTTTTTTTCCCTTCATTTCTGTACTCTAACATTTATTTTAGGAACTGGCTTACCCAAAAATGGAGGGATTATGCTCTGTTAAATAAAGACTATCTCGTTAAGACTGAAATATATTTGGAAGCTGCGAAGGCCTGTCTCAGGGGTGAGATAAAGGCCTTTATGGTCAAAAGGAAAAGAAAGATAAAAGCTAGAGACTTTCAATTAACGAATACCTTGAAAAATAAATTTAGAAAATATATTGACAATCCGAGTAGAGAGAATTGGATCATTTATCAGGAGGCAAAGAAAGAAAGAGAGATATTTTTAATACAAAATCAGCTACAAACAGAACTCAAAAACAAAGCCTTATTCGGTGCATTTTCTCCAAAAACGGCAAAAATGCTTGCGACCATTTCAAAAAGCAAAAGGAAAAGTAATTATATTGGCTCAATACTATCTGATGGCCAAAAATACAACACCCCAAAGGACATTAATAGACAATTTTACTTATTCTTCCAAAAACTGTACACTTCTACTGAAGCCAATCAGGAGACGAAAAATAGGTTTTGGAATAGCATTAAGATGCCAAAAATTTCAGCAGCACAGCTGAGTACAATAAATAAGGAGATCACAATGGGGGAGGTTTCAAAAGCTATTATAGAACTAACCCTAGGGAAGGCCCCAGGCCCTGACCAACTCCCCAGTGAGTTTTATAAAATACTCGCAGAAGAGATTGCCCCTATATTGACTAAACTGTTTAATAACTACTTTCTACTACATGTCAAACCCTCACAAACCTTTACAGCGTCTAATATTACTCTTATTCTAAAGAAGGATAAGGACCCTAACTCACTCGATGCATATAGACCAATCTCCCTCCTCAATAACGATTATAAAATATTAGCAAACATATTAGCGTCCCGTCTCAAAAAGATCATAGGTGATGTCATTCACCCAGATCAAACCGGTTTTTTACCGGGGAGAACAGCACAAAAAAATATAAGAAAGGCTATGATGCTGATTGAATATGTATTGGAATCCCATAGGACAGGGTCAGATACAAAGCAAGATTTTGCTCTTCTGACAGTTGATGCGGAAAAAGCTTTTGACTCTGTCCTATGGGATCACTTATTCACAACGCTAACTAACTTTGGCTTTTCAGGGCACTTTTTCACATATATCTCCTTAATATATCAGAACCCCATCTCCTGTCTTAGCATAAATAATATCCTATCCCCCCCTATAACGTTATCGAAAGGAACGAGACAGGGGTGTCCCCTTTCACCCTTGTTATTCGATCTGGCTATAGAACCTTTAGCTATAAAGAGTAGAGAAATATTAGAGGGCATTAGGATAAAACAACATAAGGTGGTCCTATCCCTCTATGCGGATGATATTTTATTCTATATAAGGAACTCGGCGAAAAATATTCCAATCTTAGTGGATCTACTAGCGGAATTTAGCAATTTTACTGGCTACAGAGTAAATATAGCCAAATCAGAGATTTTATGGATAATAAAGAATAGAAATAGTCTCTTAGAAAATCCCTTCAAATTAACCGATAATTCTATCAAATACTTAGGAATTAACATCTCCAGAAATCCACAGGAATGGTATGGCATAAATTTTACTCCTATATGGAGGAAGTGTCTCTCTGAGATGCAGAAATGGAGTAGGTTACCACTGTCTCTATCAGCAAGGATTGCGTTAATAAAAATGCGAACTCTCCCAAAAGTTTTATTTGTTATCCAGAATATCCCTGTATTTATACGGAAGATCGATATTAAAAAATTCAATACAGGCTGCTCCCACTTTTTATGGGCTTCTAAAAAACCACGGATTGCATTAGCCAGACTGATGCATCCAAAAGAAATGGGTGGTTTTGCCTTCCCGAATCTGGTAAAATATAATTTGGCCTGTCTTGCCAGAATAGCACTGGACTGGCTAACTGAAGCAAATTATGTTACCAGCTTAGAGATTGAGGAGAAGATAGTATCCCCCTACTCATTGAAAGCAATACTACATATATCTCACTATTCAACGATTCAAAATTCTATATTAAAATTTACAATTAACAATATAATTCTAGCCTGGCTCAAAATCTGCAAACATTTAGAGATAAGGCACACTCTATCCAAATACCTACCTATCAGAGGAAATCCTGATTTTGAAAGCGGATGTTCAACCTCTGCCTTTATGAAATGGTCAGCAAATAATCTGATTTTCTTACGGCAACTGATAGATCCACTCTCTAATCATATGAAATCATTTGAAACTCTGACTAGAGACTTCAACTTAGATAGGAAATCATTTTTTGCCTATCTCCAAATAAGGCATTTTTTCTATAAGCAAGGGAGTCTGGAGAGTGATATATGGTCATTAGGACCATTAGACGCAGTCATAAATCGGTTCTCCACTGGAAATCATTCTATTTCCTACATTTATCAATTACTTGTATCTAAAGATGCAGAGGCAAGAATAAATAGTCTCTTAGGTTTATGGAGGCAAGATTTTCCTGAAATAGATAGAGAATATTTTCAAAAGAGCTTTAACAAGGTCAGGAAGTTCTCAAGTAACATGGCGATAGGAGAATCACATCTAAAGCTTCTAAACAGGGCATATCTCACTCCCACTAGGCTTGCCAGGTGGAAGGGGAATATGGCCTGTAATAGATGTAGATTCCCGTATGCTGACCTTTTTCATATGTTTTGTGCCTGTCCAAAAATAACTAAGGTATGGAAACAGGTGGAATTTTGGCTGAATAAATTTCTACCGGTCAGCATAACACTTAAACCATTATATATATTTTTTCTGGTACAAGATCAGGTCCAAAACAAACCTCTAATAAATACGGTAATTCTATTAGTGAGACAGATAATTTTAGGAATGTGGAAGGACAAAAATGTTCCAACTATAGCTGCGGTTATCGGTAAGATTCGATATCAAATGCTCTTGGAACAGCAAGACCCACAAATATTTGAGGAAAATAAAGTTAAAAATTATCTAACCAAATGGGATAAGGTTATTTTAGACCAAACCGAGGAAGTGCAACGACAAATATTAACCCACTTTCGCAGGTCATCAGATCTGTTAGAACTAATACTCTCAGATAGATACCCTGAATCCTGGAGACAATTTCTATCTTGAGTTGGATGGGAGTGGGGAGGGGGGGTGAGGACTGGGAGAGGATTAGTCGATTTTTTTAAAACAAAATTTTTTTTTTTTTTTTTGTCTCTTCCTTTTTTTCTTTCTGTACTTGTTTGTATGTCTGCTGTTTGTGTGTGTGTTTTTTTTTTTTTTTTTTTCCTTTCTCTTTTTTCTTTGTGTTGTTTATTGAAGAAAAGATAATGAATAAAGGACTAGGAAGGAAAAGGAAAGGGGAAAAAAGATAAGAAAAGAAATCCATGTAGGGAGGGAATTAAGGTATCTTTGAGTTATTGAAGAAGGACATAGGACTTTTTTTTTTTTTTTTTTGAAGATTAAGTATTTGGTTAATTGGATGGAGTATAACTCAATAGAAAAGGCTTATGTTATGATGTCATTAGCTAAAAATTGTTTATTTCAAAACCTTATGTATGCATTTTTTGTGATGTAAAATATTTGTTTTGTATTGCCAATTTGCCCTTCTCACCCCACCTATTTTTTTTTTCTGTACCCCCTCATGGATTTCATCAATAAATATATATAGGAAAAAAAAAAAAAATAATAATGATGTTATAGTTAAAATTAATATTTAATTACAACTCTTAAAATCAGATTAAAAATCAACATGAAATTACAATGAAAAACACAATTAAAACACAATTAATTGTTAGTATACAATACACAATGGCATTAAATTACAGTACAATGTTAATAAAATTATATTGAAATTGATTGAAAAATTATATTGAATTGATTGAAAAATCAGTTCCAAAAATTATATGTGTGTGTGATGTCCCAAGAAAAAAACTCCAAATTTGATCCAATATGCAATCCTGATTGGATATAGTGTCCAAATTATGCGTAATAATCCATGTCCTAAACGAATAATAGTCACAAAATACACAATGTGTGGGTGGTGGAAAGTGAATTAGAAAATACAAGATACAAGATATAAAAATCCTCAAAAAATGTGTCAAAAAAACAAGGTGTACACCTAAAATTTAAAAATGTATTGTAAAAACTGTGATCCAAAAAAGTATTGTAAAAACTGTGATCCAAAAAAGTATTGTAAAAACTGTGATCCAAAAAAAGGTGGTTTCTAAAGCTAATAGTGGAAATAGTGTTGTATCACTGATATTGATTCGCTTCCAATTGTGATAGATTTTGAAATATGATTTGCGGTGTGTTATAATCCTTCAGTTACCTAAGGAAAAAACAGGAAAGGACATAGTGCAATAATGCCTCTAACAATGTGGATAAGTATTTGGCTTACCTAGTTCTCCTGAGCCGTTATACCAGTATTCTACGCGTTTCGGTCTGTGAAGACCTTTCTCAAGACTGGTATCGGCTCTAACTGTTCCTGGCCTTTTATTATCTTAACTGGCCAATGATGTTTTTTGAAAAGTGCGCCAAAAATTTTGCGCTGTATTTGGTTTAATAACCCGTATGTTTGGCTAAATGTTGTGCCCTGGAAGTACAATGTAGGGTTATAGATCCTTGAGGTGTGTTATTCCATAGCCCTTAGCTTCGTATCTCCCATAGTGTACCAACCGGAAGTGCGTTTACGGCTACCATACGTACTTCTGGTCTTGCGTTTTACATCTGAGTTGAAAAATTGCGGTTGAAAGAAGCATGTGGTATTACGGACTCAGGAGCAGTTGGTTTACATCCAAACTCCTGAATAGACTATTTCAGGAAATCACAATTCTTTATTAACTTAAATTAGAATTCCGTGTTCTAGGAAGTATCAATATCTTGTTGTTTGCTCAATGTAATTCCATGTTTTGGAATAATTGTGTGGGAACGTTAATAGCTATAATGGATATGTAAAAAAAAAAAGGTTATAGTGGATATATAAAAAAGGTCATTATTTGCCGATTTTGTAAGCTATCTTTTGATTGTATTTGAAATATATATTAAATATTAAAACATACTTGGAGGACTCAACAGAAGTCCTGAATATACTGAACGAATTAATATGGGAAGACGATTATATCCTGGCCACCTGCGACGTCACTGCTCTCTACACAAGTATCCCACACAATTTAGGTGTAGAAGCAGTAGAATATTTTTTGGACAAAGACAGAGAATTAAGCTCAGACCAAAGGGAGTTCATACTGGAAGGAATATTATACATCCTCACCCATAACTACTTCAACGACAGAGGAAAATACTACAATCAAACTTGCGGAACAGCGATGGGGACCAGGTTTGCGCCCAGTTACGCCAATCTATATATGGGTAAATGGGAGAAGATTTTCTGGGACTCCTGCCCGGCGGGCGCAGACCTGGTCCTATACAAGAGATATATAGACGATATCATCATAGTGTGGAAAGGCCCTGCGGAAGATCTAACACACACTATAAACGTGATGAACCTAAACTCTATGAATTTACACTTCACTTATGAAATAAGTAAACACAACATTCACTTCTTGGATCTGGATATAAGCGTAGAAAAAGGAAAACTATCAACTTCAACATATTTCAAAGACGTAGACTGCAGCAATTACATTCATCAAACAAGCTGCCACCACCACAGATGGAAGTCCAACATCCCCAAGGGACAGTTCATGAGAATCAGAAGAAACTGTTCCGATATAAACAAATGGAAAGAACAATCAGAAATTCTGAAAAAAAGATTTCTGGACAGAGGATACGACGAATCTACTATAAATAACACAATGAAGGAGGTGGAAACAATGAACAGAGAATCTATGTTGAAATATAAAGACAAGAATAAGGATGAAGATACTACAATACGTGTGCCTTTTATCACTGAGTACAGTAAAAACAGATTCTTAATAGAGAGAATCATCAAGAAACATTGGCACTTCCTCAAAGAGTATAATATCATTGGGAAAGATCTGACTGAGTCCCCCAATTTTATATACCGGAAAACTAAGAACATTAAAACAATGATTGCACCTAGCATCCCCATCAAAATCATCAGAAATAAAACAATGAGTGTACATGGCAAACAGTTAAAAGGCTTCTTCCCATGCCACTCATGCAAAGCCTGCAAACATGGGAAAAAGGGACACACCTTTAAATCTAAGGTCACAAACGAAACATTTGAGATGAAAGAAATGATAAGGTGCCACGACACAGGAATCATATATATGATAGAATGCGGATGTGGACTGCAGTATATAGGGCAGACATCCAGGAAATTGAGAGACAGGATTCGGGAGCACCTACTCAAGATAAAATGGGGGAAAGAAGATCTCCCACTCTATAAACACTTCAAAGAAGCACACAACAGAAATAATAAATCCTTCAAATTTATGGGAATCGATAAACCAGTAAGAAATTGGAGAGGGGGGGACTTCGAAAAACAACTACTTGAAGTAGAATCTAAATGGATTTTCCTTTTAGACTGCACCTTTCCAAAAGGTTTCAATAGCAGCATGGAAATATTCCATTTATTATGATAACATCTGAAAAAAACGTCACCCCCCAAGTCCTGAAGTTTATGCCACCCTCAAAAGTCCCTTAAAGTATCACTTAACTATTCAGCTATAAATGGGCCAAAAAGTGGATTTAAGAGATTATAAAATAGCCCACTGTATTTAAATTCAAATACCATTCAAACCTAAAAATACCCAACTTGGGCATAGTTCTCTCATAATTTTCACATTTAAAGGGCCACTAAACCCAAAATCTTTCTTTCATGATTCAGATAGAGAATAGAAATTTAAACAACATTACAATTTACTTCCATTATTTATTTTGCTTCATTTTTTAAATATCCTTATTTGAAGAAAAAGCAATGCACATGGAGAGCCAATCACACAAGGCTTCTATGTGCAGCAACCAATCAGCAGCTAGTGAGCATATCTAGATATGCTTTTCATCAAAGAATATCAAGAGAATAAAACAAATTAGATAATATAAGTAAATTAGAAAGATGTTTAAAATTGCATTCTCTTTCTAAATCATAAAAGAAAAAATGTGGTTGGCATGTCCCTTTAAAACTCCCGCATTATCATGTTGGGCATCAACTCGCCTAAGTCCTCATAAGAGACTATAAGTAGCATAACTTATAAGGTTTTTAGAATGTGAATTTTATAAATTAATCTTTTAACTCAAATCCTTTAACTTAAAATTTTTTAAAAATTTTCAACATTGTTTCCAAGTATGTTTTAATATTTAATATATATTTCAAATACAATCAAAAGATAGCCTACAAAAGCGGCAAATAATGACCTTTTTTATATATCCACTATAGCTTTTTTTTTTTTTTTACATATCCATTATAGCTATTAACGTTCCCACACAATTATTCCAAAACATGGAATTACATTGAGCAAACAACAAGATATTGATACTTCCTAGAACACGGAATTCTAATTTAAGTTAATAAAGAATTGTGATTTCCTGAAATAGTCTATTCAGGAGTTTGGATGTAAACCAACTGCTCCTGAGTCCGTAATACCACATGCTTCTTTCAACCGCAATTTTTCAACTCAGATGTACAATGCAAGACCGGAAGTACGTATGGTAGCCGTAAACGCACTTCCGGTTGGTACATTATGGGAGATACGAAGCTAAGGGCTATGGAATAACACACCTCAAGGATCTATAACCCTACATTGTACTTCCAGGGCACAACATTTAGCCAAACATACGGGTTATTAAACCAAATACAGCGCAAAATTTTGGCCGCACATTTCAAAAAACATCATTGGCCAGTTAAGATAATAAAAGGCCAGGAACAGTTAGAGCCGATACCAGTCTTGAGAAAGGTCTTCACAGACCGAAACGCATAGAATACTGGTATAACGGCTCAGGAGCGCTAGGTAAGCCAAATACTTATCATCCACATTGTTAGAGGCATTATTGCACTATGTCCTTTTCTGTTTTTTCCTTAGGTAACTGAAGGATTATAACACACCGCAAATCATATTTCAAAATCTATCACAATTGGAAGCAAATCATTATCAGTGATACAACACTATTTCCACTATTAGCTTTAGAAACCACCTTTTTTTGGATCACAGTTTTTACAATACTTTTTTGGATCACAGTTTTTACAATACATTTTTAAATTTTAGGTGTACACCTTGTTTTTTTGACACATTTTTTGAGGATTTTTATATCTTGTATCTTGTATTTTCTAATTCACTTTCCACCACCCACACATTGTGTATTTTGTGACTATTATTCGTTTAGGACATGGATTATTACGCATAATTTGGACACTATATCCAATCAGGATTGCATATTGGATCAAATTTGGAGTTTTTTTCTTGGGACATCACACACACATATCATTTTTTGAACTGATTTTTCTTTTTATGTTTGTTTATTTATTATACACGACTATATTGTTATATAATCTTTTAGGACCATTTAAACACTGCCTTATTATTTTTTAAGAACACTATTCACACATTGGGATAAGCGCGCATGTAATAGACTATATTCATAGCTATTCCAATTGTTTTGTAACCACAGTATATCTGTACCACCTTTAACAAAGCCGAATCGCTGTTAAATTATGTCATTACTATCCTAAAGAAACATACAACAGAAATTTCAATACAATTTTATTAACATTGTACTGTAATTTAATGCCATTGTGTATTGTATACTAACAATTAATTGTGTTTTAATTGTGTTTTTCATTGTAATTTCATGTTGATTTTTAATCTGATTTTAAGAGTTGTAATTAAATATTAATTTTAACTATAACATCATTATTATTATTGAAACCTCACATGTTGATACATAGCGTGGACACCACCTTAAGCAACACAAACCTAACAGGGAGTGTAGCGCTTTTCTTTTGGCTCATTTCTTTCCTGTTTCAAGGTGTGTCAATCAGTCTCCCGGTGTTCCTGTATCACAGTGTCTCCCTCGGTCTTGCGGTGTCCCTGTATTACGGTGTGTCCCTCACTCTAACGGTGTCCCTGTGTCATGGTGTGTCCCTCAGTCTCCTGGTGTTCCTCAGTTTCCCGGTGTGTCCCTTAGTCTAACGGTATCCCTGTGTCCCTCAGTCTCCTGTTGTCTCTGTGTCACAGTGTGTCCCTCAATCTCTTGGGGGGGTCTGTGTAACGGTGTGTCCCTCACTCTGACAGTGCCCCTGTGTCACAGTGTGTCCCTCAGTCTAACGCTGTCCCTGTTTCAAGGTGTGTCCATTAGTCTCCCGGTGTTCCTGTATCACGGTATGTCCCTCAATCTCCCAGTGACCCTGTATCATGGTGTGTCTCTCAGTCTCCCTGTGTCAAGGTGTGTCTCACAGTCTAATGATGTCCCTGTGTAACGATGTGACCCTCAGTCTCCCGGTGTCTCTGTATCACAGTGTCCCCCCCAGTCTCTTGATGTCCCTCAGCCTCCCGGTGTCCCCTGTGTAACGGTGTGTCCCTCAGTTTCCTGGTGTCCCTGTATCATGGTGTGTCCCTCAGTCTCCCAATGTGACGGTGGGTCCCTCAGCCTGTCTAACAGTGTGTCCCTCAGTCTCTCTGTGTCCCTGTGCATCCCTCAGTCTCCCGGTGTCCCTGTTTCATGGTTTGTCCCACAGTCTCCCGGCATCCTTATGCCATAGTGTGTCCTCAGTCTCTGTGTCCATCAGTCTCACCGTGTCAGTGTGTCACGGTGTGTCCCTCAGTCTCTCTGTGTCACGGTGTGTCCCTTGCTCTCAGTGTCCCTGTGTCACGGTGTGTTCCTTATTCTAACGGAGTCCCTCTGTCACGGTGTGTACCACAGTCTCCCGGTCTGTCCCTTAGTCTAACGGTGTCCCTGTGTCACTGTGTGTCCCTTAGTCTCTTGGTCTGTCCCTCAGTCTAACGGTGTCCGTGTGTCACAGTATGTCCCTCAGTCTAACGGTATCCCTGTGTCACGGTGTGTTCCTCAGTCTCTCTGTCTGCCCCTCAGTCTAACGGTGTCCCTATGTCATCTGTGTCCCTCAGTCTCCCGGTCTGTCCCTCAGTCTAACGGTGTCCCTGTGTCACGGTATGTCCCTCAGTCTAACGGTGTCTCTGTGTCACGGTGTGTCCCTCAGTCTAACGGTGTCTCTGTGTCACGGTGTGTGCCTCTGTGTCACATTGTGTCCCTCATTCTTCTGGTGTCTGTGTCACGGTGTGTCCCTAAATCTCCCAGTGTCACGGTGTGTCCCTCACTCTCACTGTGTCCTTGTGTCATGGTGTGTCCCTCAGTCTAATGCTGTCCCTGTTTCAAGGTGTGTCAATCAGTCTCCCGGTGTTCCTGTATCACAGTGTCTCACTCGGTCTTGCGGTGTCCCTGTATCACGGTGTGTCCCTCAATATCCCAGTGTCAAGGTGTGTCCCTCACTCTCACGGTGTCCCTGTGTCATGGTGTGTCCCTCAGTTTCCCGGTGTGTCCCTTAGTCTGACGGTATCCTGTGTCACGGTCTGTCCCTCAGTCTCCTGGTGTCTCTGTGTCCCTTAATCTCCCGGAGGGGCCTGTGTTACGGTGTGTCCCTCACTCTGACAGTGTCCCTGTGTCACAGTGTGTCCCTCAGTCTAATGCTGTCCCTGTTTCAAGGTGTCGATCAGTCTCCCGGTGTTCCTGTATCACGGTGTCTCCCTCGGTCTTGCGGTGTCCCTGTATCACGGTGTGTCCCTCAATCTCCCGGTGTCCCTGTATCATGGTGTGTCTTTCAGTCTCCCGGTGTCCCTATGTCACGGTGTGTCCCGCAGTCTAACGGTATCCCTGTGTTACGATGTGGCCCTTAGTCTCCCGGGGTCCCTGTGTCACGGTGTGTCCCTCAGTCTCACGGTGTCCCTGTATCACGGTGTGTCCCTCAGTCTCCCAATGTCACGGTGTGTCCCTCAGTCTCCCGGTGTGCCTGTGTCATGATGTGTCCTTCAGTCTCCTGGTGTTCCTGTGTCACGGTGTGTACATCAGTCTCCTGGTGTCCCTGTGTCACGGTGTGTCCCTCAATTTCCTGTTGTCCCTGCATCACGGTGTGTCCCTCAATCTCCCAATGTCACGGTGTGTCCCTCAGTCTCCCAGTGTGCCTGTGTCACGATGTGTCCCCGAGTCTCCCGGTGTTCCTGTGTCACGTGTGTCCCTCAGTCTCTCGGTGTCCCTGTGTCACGGTGTGTCCCTCAGTCTTCCGGTGTCCCTGTGTGTCATTCAGTCTCTGTGTCATGTTGTGTCCCTCGCGCTCACGGTGTTCCTGTGTCACGGTGTCCCTCAGTCTAACGATGTCCCTGTGTCACGGTGTGTACCTCACTCTCACTGTGTTCCTATCTCATGGTGTGTCCCTGATTCTCCTTGTCTGTCCTCAGTCTAACGGTGTCCCTGTGTCACCGTATGTCCCTCAGTCTCCCGGTGGGTTCCTCAGTTTCCTGGTGTCCCTGTATCACGGTGTGTCCCTCAGTCTCCTAAAGTCACGGTGTGTCTCTCAGTCTCCCGGTGTCCCTGTGTCACGATGTGTCCCTCAGTCTCCTGGTGTCCCTGAGTCTCCCGGTGTTCCTGTGTCACAGTGTGTCCCTCAGTCACTCCGTGTCCCTGTGTCACGGTGTGTCCCTCAGTCTCCTGGTGTCCATGTGTCACGGTGTGTCCCTCAGTCTCCCGGTGTCCCTGTATCGCATTGTGTCCCTGTGTCACAATGTGTTCCTCAGTCTCCCGGTGTCCCTGTGTAACTGACACAGTGTGTCCCTTGGTCTCCCGGTGTCCCTATATCATGGTGTGTGTCCCAGTGTGTCCCTCGGTCTCCCGGGTTCACAGTGTGTCCCTCAGTCTCCTGGTGTGTCACTGTATCAGAGGTGTTTCCCTTAGTCTCTCGGTGTCCCTGTGTGTTACGGTGTGTCCCTCAGTCTCCTGGTGTCCCTGTATATCACGGTGAGTACCTCAGTCTCCTGTGTCCCTGTGTGTCTCTCAGTCTACCTGTGTCACAGTGTGTCCCTCAGTTTCCCGGTGCCCATTTATCATGGTGTGTCCCTGTGTCACAGTGTGCCCCTCAGTCTCCCTGTGTGTCCCTCACTCTCCCGGTGTCGCTGTGTCATGGTGTGTGTTTCACTCCCCCGGTGTCCCTGAGTCACGGTGTGTCGCTCAGTCTCCCAGTGTCCCTGTGTGACGGTGTGTCCCTCAGTCTCCAGGTGTCCCTGTATATCACGGTGTGTCCCTCAGTCTCCCTGTATATCACAGTGTGTCCCTCAATCTCCAGGTGTCCCTGTGTTTCCCTCAGTGTCCCTGTGGGTCCCTCAGTCTCCCAGTGTGTTCCTCAGTCTCCCGGTCGGTGTCCCTGTGTATCACGGTGGGTCCCTCAGTCTCCCAGTGTGTCCCTCAGTCTCCAGGTGTCCCTGTATATCACTGTGTCCCTCAGTCTCCTGGTGTCCCTGTATAACATGGTGTGCCCCTCAGTCTCCCGGTTTTCCTGTGTATCACGGTGGGTGCCTCAGTCTCCCAGTGTCCCTGTATATCACGGTGGGTCCCTCAGTTTCCTGGTGTACCTTTATTATGGTGTGTACCTGTGTCACAGTGCGTCCCTCAGTCTCCCAGTGTCCATGTATAACACGGTGGGTCCCTCAGTCTACCAGTGTCCATTTATCATGGTGTGTCCCTGTGTCACAGTGTGTCCCTCAGTCTCCTGGTGTCCCTCACTCTCCCGGTGTCGCTGTGTCACGGTGTGTGTCTCACTCCCCCGGCGTCCCTGTGTTATGGGGTGTCCCTCAGTCTCCCTGTGTCACGGTGTGTCCTTCGGGCTCCCGGTGTCCCTCAGTCTTCCAGTCTCCCGGTGTCCCCGTCAGTACTGTCACGGTGTGTCCCTCAGTCTCCCGCTGCCCCTCTCATTGTCGCACACACGGACCCCCGTTGTCTCCCCCGTTAGTATGACTTTCTGCCTCTCCCGGTGCTGCTGTGTCACACACAGTGTCTCAGTTTCTCTGCCTCCCGGTCTCCCCAGTGTCCCCTCCCCGAGCTGCAGGCTGAGCAGTGAGCATCGGGCGGGGACTGTATGGTAGAGGCTGCGGCCCAGGAGTCTGAGCAGGGCCGGGGAGAGGCCTCGGACAGGCGAATAACGTGACGGTATTACACGGGATTCTCCCGCGGCCTGACAGAGGCTCCCGGACCCCCGCAACATCCTGGCAGTGGCCCCGGGACCATCGAACACTGAGAGCGGCCCCGGGACACCCGAGCACTGAGAGCGGCCTCGGGACCCCTGAACAGACCGTTATATGAGTAAGGAGCTGCTCCCCCGCTTGTATCGGGACATGTGGCTGCTGTGCCTGTTCCTGAACTTCCTGGGCTCCGTAGGTAAGTGCCAGTGTGTTGGTAGGTGGGTAAATTGCAGCCGTGTACGAGGAGAACAGAAGTACCAGGGTCACTGTGGTTAGTTGTCCCTTTACTGCCCCCAATGCACCCATTGCCATTCCTGCCCCTGTACCCATATACAGCCACTAACCAACCTGACGACCCAATATACAGCCCTTAACCAACCTGTCCCAATATACAGCCCTTAACCAACATGCACCAATATAAAGCCCCTAACCAACCTACCATAATATACAGCCCTTAACCAACCTGCCCTAACCAACTGGCCCCAATATACAGCCTTTAACCAACCTGCCCCGATATACAGCCCTTAACCAACCTGCCCCGATATACAGCCAATAACCTACCTGCCCCAATTTACAGCCCCTAACCCGCCTTTCCCAATATAGAGCCAATAGCCTGCCTGCCCCAAAATACAGCCCTTAACCTGTCTGCTCCAAAATACAGCCCCTAACCTACCTGCCCCAAAATACAGCCCCTAACCTACCTGCCCCAAAATACAGCCCCTAACCTACCTGCCCCAAAATACAGCCCCTAACCTACCTGCCCCAAAATACAGCCCTCAACCAACCTGCCCCAATATAAAGCCAATAACCTGTCTGCCTCAAAATACAGCCCCTAACCTACCTGCCCCAAAATACAGCCCCTAACCTACCTGACCCAAAATACAGCTCTTTACCATCCTGCCCCAATATACAGCCCTTAACCAACCTGCCCCAATATACAGCCCCTAATCAACCTACCCCAATATACAGCCCTCAACCAACCTGCTCCAATATACAGCCCCTAACCAACCTGCCCCAATATACAGCCCTCAACCAACCTGCCCCAAAATACAGCCCTTAACCAACATGCTCCAATATACAGCCATTAACCAACCTGCCCCAAAATACAGCCCTTAACTAACCTGTTCCAATATACAGCCCTTAACCAACCTGCACCAATATACAGCCCCTTACCAACCTGCCCCAAAATACAGCCCCTAACCAACCTGCCCCAAAATACAGTGCTTAACCAACCTGCTCCAATATACAGCCCTTAACCAGCCTGCTCCAATATACAGCCCCAAACCAACCTGCCCCAATAAACAGCCCCTAATCAACCTGCCCCAATATACACCCTCTAACCAACCTACCCCAATATACAGCCCAAAAACCAACCTTCCCCAATATACAGCCCCTAACCAACCTTCCCCAATATACAACCCTTAACCAACCTTCCCCAATATACAGCCCTTAACCAACCTGCCACTGCACACTCACACAAAGACAAGAAGACAGTGCACACTCACACAAAGACAAGATGACATCAGTGCACACTCACATAAAGACAAGAAGACATGAGTGCTCATTCACAGAAAGACAAGATGACATTAGTGCACACTCACATAAAGACAAGAAGATATGAGTGCACGCTTACACAAAGACAAGAAGACATTAGTGCATACTCACACAAAGACAAGAAAACATGAATGCACACTCACACAAAGACAAGAAGACATGAGTGCACACTCACACAAAGACAAGATGACATTAGTGCACACTCACATAAGGACAAGAAGATATGAGTGCACGCTTACACAAAGACAAGAAGACATTAGTGCACACTCACATAAAGACTAGAAGACATGAATGCACACTCACACAAAGACAAGAAGACATGAATGCACACTCAGAAAAATACAAGAAGACATGAATGCACGCTCAGACAAATACAAGAAGACATGAATGCACGCTCAGTCAAATACAAGAAGACATGAATGCACACTCAGACAAATACAAGAAGACATGAATGCACGCTCAGACAAATACAAGAAGACATGAATGCACACTCAGACAAATAAAAGAAGACATGAATTCACGCTCAGACAAATAAAAGAAGACATGAATGCACGCTCAGACAAATACAAGAAGACACGAATGCACACTCAGACAAATAAAAGAAGACATGAATGCACGCTCAGACAAATACAAGAAGACATGAATGCACACTCAGACAAATACAAGAAGACATGAATGCACGCTCAGACAAATACTAGAAGACATGAATGCACGCTCAGACAAATACAAGAAGACATGAATGCACACTCAGACAAATACAAGAAGACATGAATGCACACTCAGACAAATACAAGAAGACATGAATGCACACTCAGACAAATACAAGAAGACATGAATGCACGCTCAGACAAATACAAGAAGACATGAATGCACGCTCAGACAAATACAAGAAGACATGAATGCACACTCAGACAAATACAAGAAGACATTAGTGCACACTCAGACAAATACAAGAAGACATGAATGCACACTCAGACAAATACAAGAAGACATGAATGCACACTCAGACAAATACAAGAAGACATGAATGCACGCTCAGACAAATAAAAGAAGACATGAATGCACGCTCAGACAAATACAAGAAGACATGAATGTACGCTCAGACAAATACAAGAAGACATGAATGCACGCTCAGACAAATACAAGAAGACATGAATGCACACTTAGATAAATTAAAGAAGACATGAATGCACGCTCAGACAAATACAAGAAGACATGAATGCACGCTCAGACAAATAAAAGAAGACATGAATGTACGCTCAGACAAATACAAGAAGACATGAATGCACGCTCAGTCAAATACAAGAAGACATGAATGCACACTCAGACAAATACAAGAAGACATGAATGTACGCTCAGACAAATACAAGAAGACATGAATGCACACTCACATAAAGACAAGAAGACATTAGTACACACACACAAAGATTAGAAGACAAAAAAAAGCACACTCACACAAAGACAAGACATAAATGCACACTCACACAAAAACAATTGCAAACACACAAAGACTGATGCAGATGGAATGAAGTGCAGACACACATGCACACTGGCTTATAAACCTATAAAACATAAATATAGGGAGCTACACACTCAAGCCTTAAAACAGTCAGAAAGCGAGCACACACACTTACATGGGCGCACCAAGATGCAAGCTTGCGGATGCACAGAAAAATAAGCTTGCAGATGCACAGAAATAAGCAGGGAATCTCAGGCAGCCAGGGAACAGACAGAGACAAACTGAAAGAGGTTCTGTGGCCCCAACTAGCAGATCAAGACAGACTGAGTCTGAGAACAAAGTCTGAAAATCACTGATACTGGCATTTTCTGCTGCGCCTAATCATTTAATTCCTTTTCTTTTCATTACTTTGGCCCCTGGAGAAATCTGCTTAAGTGGATTGGAGAAGTGGATAAGAACGCAAATTGCTTTTGAAGTGTATATTATTTATTTGTTAAATCTCCGTACTGTTTGTGTCGGCTCAATAGGCCCCAAACTCATTATTTTTTCACGCTTTTTCTATATCCCAAGTCACCAAAATTATAAACAGGTGACCCTGCGGTAAAATAGCAGAAACAAAACATTTGTTTCAGGAAAAGATTTGCGTTTGTTCAGCCTTTTATTTATTTCATTTCAGCACATTGAGGAGTTTACATTCTGCACAACAATGGTGGCAATTTAGTGTGAGAATGAAAAATTAAAGCGATTATAATTATGTGACAATTGTGGCTATGGCTCACAGTGATTTTAGAAACAAAGAAACGTAATTTTACATCAGATACAGATCCAAATGCCTGTCTGGTCTGCTCATTTTAATATTTGTGATTAATCCTCAGGATAGCACTGGGCAGTCAAAGATATTGTCTGAAATGATTTACTGTGCTTCACAGTAACTTATCTGCTGGAAACTTGCGCTATGTATCAACTCTCCTCCTGCTTCAGATCATGAGAAAACGTTTATTTATGAAGAGATTGTTGTAAAGATGTAAAAGTAATAGTAATTACATGAATAACAGAGGCTACCACAGTAAATACAGTAGATTTGCATAATCAACAAATGCATGATAACAAGACAATACAATAGCACTTAGTGGTCGATTTATCAAAGGCTTTGCAAGCCTTTTCGACCCCATACGACTGCAGGTTCTCACAAGAGAACCTGCATGCCGTATTTAACAAGCAGTGGTCATCAGACCGCAGCTTTCCTAACCTTTTCGCCACCTCTAAAGTGGCAAATTTCAATCTCTCCGGTATATTCCGGGTATATTGACAGCTCCTGCCCGTGCGTGATTGGCTGTGCGTGGGCAGGGGGGCGGGATTGCACGCAAGCGCAAAATAGCACTTGTGTGCAATGCTGAATTCCTGTACTTAAAATACTTACGTACACGCACCGGAGGGTGCACTAACCAGCTCCTCTTCATGCCTGAGCCCGGTCTTCACTAACCAGCTCCTCTTCATGCTTGAGCCCGGCCCGCGCTAACCAGCTCCTCTTCATGCCTGTTAACTCGGTCCGCACTAACCAGCTCCTCTTCATGCCTGAGCCCGGCCCGCGCTAACCAGCTCCTCTTCATGCCTGTTAACTCGGTCCGCACTAACCAGCTCCTCTTCATGCCTGAGCCCGGCCCGCGCTAACCAGCTCCTCTTCATGCCTGAGCTCGATCCACACTAACAAGCTCCTTTTCATGCGTGAGCTCGGCCCTCACTAACCAGCTCCTCTTCATGCCTGAGCTCGGCCCGCGCTAACCAGCTCCTCTTCATGCTAGAGGTCGGCCCTCACTAACCAGCTCCTCTTCATGCCTGAGCTCGGTCCACACTAACCAGCTCCTCTACATGCTAGAGGTCGGCCCTCACTAACCAGCTCCTCTTCATGCCAGAGGTCGGCCCTCACTAATCAGCTCCTCTTCATGCCTGAGCTCGGTCCACACTAACCAGCTCCTCTTCATGCTAGAGGTCGGCGTGACATAGCCCCCTCCACAAGTGTTCACTCTGGGAACCGGATTCGGCTTCAAAGGATGAGCAGCATGGAACTTGGAGACCAGAAATGGAGCATGCATATCACGGGCAGGAACCCAAGAACGATCCGCCAGGGAGTAACCCTTCCAATGTACCAGGTATTGCAATTGTCTGCGCCTGAATCTGGAGTCCAGGATCTTAGCTACCTCATATTCAGGGTCCCCACTTATCAGGAGCGGAGGAGGTGGAGCTCGGAGCCGGGTATATCTATTCTTGTTGTAAGGTTTAAGCAGAGAGATGTGGAAGACTGGATGTATACGTAGGGTTTTTGGTAAGGCTACTTTGTAGGCAACAGTAGACAGTCTTTTCAGGACCTTGTAAGGACCGATATATCTGGGCCCCAATTTGTGACAGGGTTGACGTAGACGCATGTGTCGGGTAGATATCCAAACACGTTCACCCACTGGAATGGTACGCACAGAAGCCCTATGATGATCAGCAAACTTCTTATATCTTGAGACAGCAGAATGTAGCTGAGAGCGAATACTTTGCCAATGAGTGGTGAGTCCGGTGACGTGTTGGTCTGCGGCAGGAACCCCAGTGGACTGAGTTGAAAGAGGGAACACACAAGGTTGATACCCAGCTGCGGCTTGAAATGGAGAACATTGAAGAGAAGAGTGCCAATGAGTGTTTCTTGCCAGCTCAGCTAGGGGTAGCAACTCAGACCAGTTGGTATGACTAGCGTTGACAAAGGCTCTAAGGTAGGCTTCAAGATCCTGGTTTGCTCTCTCAGTTATACCGTTGGTCTGTGGATGGAAGCCAGAAGACAAGGACACCTTGATTCCAATCGATTTGCAAAAGGCTCTCCAAAAGGCAGAGATAAACTGTGGACCTCTGTCGGAAACAATGTTCACAGGAATGCCATGAAGTCGTACCACATGCAAGAGAAAACGAGACGCTAATTCTTGAGCAGAAGGTAGTTTGGTTAGTGGTACAAAGTGAGCCAGTCTGGAAAAGTGTTCTACCACCACCCAGATAACTGTATGGGGGTTGGAAGAGGGAAGGTCCACGATGAAGTCCATAGTGATGTGTGTCCAGGGTCGTTTGGGAATAGACAATGGTTGGAGCAAGCCAGGAGGCAAGGATCGGGAGTCTTGTTGGCCGCACAAATCGTGCAGGCTTTCACATAATCCTGAGCTTCAGACTTCATAATAGGCCACCATACATGTTGGGAAAGACGTTTGAAAGTTTTAGTCGAACCCGGATGTCCCGAAAGTTTGCTATCATGAGCCCAGGCTAGCACAGGGATACGTAGATTCAGAGGTACAAAGAGGATATCGGAGGCCATGGGGGCACCAGGAGGTTTACTAGACTGAGCACTTTACAATCTTTGCAGAAGGGTGGTATTGAGTTGAGCAACCACACAGGAGGGGGTATGATGTGTTCAATAGGAGCTTCTGAGGAATCATGTGAGTGAGGGAACTGACTGTCCCGGGAAGATAAGAGACCACAAAGTTAAAACGGGAAAAGAACAAGGCCCTCCTGGCCTGTCGGGGATTGAATCGATGAGCAGTCTCTAGGTAAGTCAGATTCTTGTGATAGGTGAGAATATGAATAGGATTGGCGGTTCTCTCTAACCAGTAACGCCATTCCGTCAAGGCCATCTTAATGGCTAAGAGTTCACGGTTATCCACATCGTAGTTCCTCTCAGCAGGAGCAAAGCGTTTAGAGAAAAATGCTACAGGGTGTGACTTTGAAGTCAAAGGGTCCCTCTGGGTAAGAACTGCTCCAGCTCCTATCTCAGAGGCATCAACCTCTAAAGTGAACTGTAGGTCAGGATCAGGATGGCGAAGGACAGTAGCTGAACAAAAAGCCTTTTTCAGACAAGAAAAGGAGTTTATGGCCTCAGGAGGCCAGTGTTTACAGTCTTTGTTCCGCTTTGTCAATTCAGTGAGAGGAGCCACTGTTTGGGAAAAGTTCCTTATAAACTTGTGGTTGTAATTGGAGAATCCCAAGAACCTCTGCAATTCCTTTAAAGAGCTAGGTTGAGGCCATTGTAGAACTGCGTTGAGTTTAGCAGGATCCATGGCAAAATGCTCCTTTGAGATGACATAACCAAGGAATTGGATTTGCTCCCGATCAAACTCACACTTTTCTAATTTGGCTACCAAAGAATTCTCTCTGAGGCGAAGAAGCACTTGTCTCACGTGCTTATGATGCTCCTCTAAAGTGGAAGAGAAAACAAGGATATCATCCGGATAAACGATGACCGTGCTGTTAAGGAGATCACGGAAGACATTGTTGACGAATGCTTGGAAGACTGCAGGGGCGTTACACAGCCCAAAGGGCATTACAAGGTATTTGTAATGCCCAGATCTTGTTTTAAAGGCGGTCTTCCATTCGTGGCCAGGAAATATGTGAATCAGATTGTATGCCCCACGTAAGTCCAATTTGGTGAAAAAGCGGGCATTCTGGAGTGTCATTCAGTTCAATGATCAAAGGTATGGGATAGCGATTCTTGATGGTTATTTTATTCAAGTCCCTGTAGTCAATGCAGGGTCTGAGCCCGCCATCCTTCTTATTGACAAAAAAGAAGCCAGCCCCAGCAGGAGTGGAGGAAGTCTTGTAGTCATAAGAACGGTGGGGTGGCAGCACGTTGGCTGCTTTTTTCTCTAACACATCTGCAAAGTCTGTGTATGCTGAAGGAAGGTTTGAAGGAGTCTGTATACTGGCTATGGGAATACGGGGCAGAGGAATGACTTTAGCAAGACAGGACTGGAAACAGGAGGTACCCCAGGAGGCCAGTTGTCCCTCAGCCCTGTCGAACTGTGGATTGTGTGTCCGTAGCCAAGGAGGACCAAAGATGACAGGCTGTGCTAGGGAATGAATGCCCTCAAACTGCAGCTGTTCAGAGTGGAGGACTCCCACAGTCAGGGTCAGGGGTACTGACTCAAAATGGATCACGCCAGAACCAAGGGGGGTTCTATCCAGGGTGGTTATTTTGAGACAGTGTCTTTTCTGCAAAAGAGGTAAACTGGCTTGTATCAATGAAGGCTTGAGTGTGGACAGTATTTTTAAGGAAGGTAAGGGTAACAGGTACCAGGAGTCGAGAGGAGTGAGAGGATTTCGTTGAGACCATGCTTAGAGGTACCCCAGTGTTATCCCCTAAGCACTGGCTTTTCTCGGCCGAATGTCACAGTCCTTCAGCTGGTGGGTATTAGATCCACAATAAAAAACATAGGTCACGTGATTAGAGGGAGGTTTAAAAGTTGCCGGTTTAGTTTACACTGTAAGTCACTATTGATAAAGCTACGGCGAAATGCGTCTAGTGACACATCACTGAGGGTCGGAGGTATTTATTACTGTACAAGGTACAACTAATAGAATTCAATCCAGGTCTGTATACTTTTGTTTTCAAATTTTTAAATAAAAGCTATGTTTTACTAACGAGAACTGGATGGGCTAAATGTTTTCTATGAAGAAGATTGTTTTCCATGAAATAACCTGTAATGGCTATTATGCTGAAACTGGATAAAAAGTGGTGAAAATTTACATTACTTATGATTTATCATTGGTACAGGTTTTTTCTGTCAACCGAAAACCTTATGCATACAAACGCCTACATCTGAACTGTTTGTTGTTTGATAACACACACCTGTAGCTCTTTGAAACAGGTAGTGATTTTGGTTATCGTAAATTGTGCTAATTTTAAGGGTTAAGCACGGGCGTGTTGCATATACAGCTGCATCAGAGAGTCTCTGGATATTGTCCGTCTTCTCTGTCTTTCAGACTCTGAAGGTTTGAAGGAGGAGAGATCCATTGGTTCCTCAACTGAGCTAACTGGACGAGCTGAAGGGGTAGCGGTAGCTGTCGAAACTTGGCGAACAGGAGGTCGGGAGGGAAGGACCCTCCTAGTTCTGTCTCTCTCAGCTTGTCTTTCCTGAAAGCGAGTGTCCAGATTGATACAAAGCGCATGAAATCATCCAAAGAAGAGGGAATATCACGATAAGTGAGTTAATCTTTGATGCGTTCATAGAGACCCCTCCTGAAGGCTGCCTTGAGAGCACTGCCATCCCAAGTGGTTTCTAGTGCCAAGGTACGGAACTCAATGGCAAATTGTGCCACGGTTTTACTGCCTTGACGGAGATCCAGGAGAGAATATTCTGCAGCAGAGGTACGGCCAGAAGTCCCAAACACAGAAGACAAGGCAGTAATGAACTCATCAGCGTCCTGCAGGAGTGTAGCATTCTGTTCCAAAAGGGGAGAGACCCAGGCTAGAGCTTTGTCCTTTAACAAAGAAATGATAAAGGTGACCCTTGACTGATGAGACTGTAAGGTGTGAGGATCATTGCGGAAGTGCAGCCTGGATTGGTTCAGAAAGCCCCTGCAGTCAGTAGTACCGTCATACTTGTCAGGCAAGGGTATCCAGGGTATACTTCCAGTAGTGGAGGGAGAAGTCACGGCACTGGGAGTAGGGGCTGGTGGTATAGCAACAGGAGCGGCATCCCTCCCGGCAACTAGTAAGGCGAGTTGAGCGGTAATAGCCTCTAGCTTCGAATCCATATTCTGCAGCTGCGTAGTATGGGTTCCCAACATCTGTTCCTGTAGATAAACAGCTTGTGCCTCCTCATCTGGCTGCATGGCCCAAGTATAATGTAATGCTCGTGGGATACTCCTCTATCAGACCGAACTCGGCCAGTAGTCTTGTTATCCCGGCGTCGAGCTGGAAAGATAGGGAATATCCCAGAGCAGAGAATATTAGACAAATGAGGAGAGCGGCACTCACCACAGGCAGGACAGCACAAGCAAATTACAAGAATGGTCAGGCAGGCAGGATTCTGCAACAATAAACAAGTCCAGCAATTCAGGGGTTAACCAGGTAGCGTAGTGAGACAAGCAGGGTTCAGCAACAATATATCAGTCAGTAATGCAGGGGTTAACCAGGTAGCGTAGTGAGACAGGCAGGGATTTGCAACAATAAATCTGTCCAGCAATTCAGGGGTTAACCAGGTAGCATAGTGATACAGGCAGGGATCAGCAACAATAAATCTGTCAGTAATGCAGGGGTTAACCAGGTAGCGTAGTGAGACAGGCAGGGATCAGCAACAATAATCTGTCCAGCAAACAATATATCACACCCAGGAGTACACGAAGTAGCACCTATACTTGGGCAGTGACAGATTGTTTGCTGCCAGTTTAAATAAGGAGAGGATTGGCGCCACAGGACCGGTCGGCATCAGGAGCGTGCGGGCGATGCCATCAGCGCCGCACACATCCTGAGTCGATACAGCCCTAGGCAACGAGCAGGAAGGAGACGCCGCACCCCTAGCAACGGCTAGAGCGGCGTGGCGTGACACGGCATGCGCTAACCAGCTCCTCTTCATGCCTGAGCCCGGCCCGCACTAACTAGCTTCTCATATATATATATATATATATATATATATATAGAAAGTCCTCCAAAAGAAAGGGCACTCACAGGTCTTGACTAAGTAACATATCTTTATTGCATATAAATCATCATAAAGTGTCAGTCGACGTTTCAGTTACAATCTTAGCCTTTTTCAAGACAATCAGAGTCCGTTACAAACAACTCTCAGCGTGTCTAAAGCGCCATTTTGTGACGTCATATATATATATATATATATATATATACACACACACAGACATATATATATATATATATATATATATATATATATTAGGGCTGCACGATTAATCGCATATGCGATTTAAAACCGTGATTAATCGCTGAGATTTAAAAACCGCGAGAGTATGTGATTGCTAAAAAAAATCCTCAGAAGTGGCTATAATGCATTAATTTGTATGTGATTTCTTGCAAACCAGCTCCATCTAGTGGTTGCTTTTAGCACACATTTGTAAAATGGCTGTTTTACTTTCACTTTCTGATCTCAGTAGCAGCCAGCCGATCAATCTAGAAGTCTAAAAGCAGAGCCCATGCAGGAATGAAGAGGAGGGAAAGCCACTTACTCATATTTCCCCCTAGATACTGTGCAGTCTGAAACTTAGGGTATGTAAACATTATTGAACCTCCCACACAATTTCCTGCTCTCTGAGAAACAAAATACATAGCAGATGCAGTTAACCCCACGGCTGCCAAAAAGGCTAAAACTGCAGTCCCCTCTGCTGCTGGGTTAACTTAACTGCATCTACAATGTATTTGATATCAGCAAGGCACATCATTTCTGAAAGGAGCAGCCCCCCACCCCTACTGCTATATGCCTGTATTGGATTCCTGCACAGGAGCAGGGTTTTGTATTTTTATGCTCCAAGAGTGTATTGGACATTGAGAAACATGTACATTAAGAATCTGTAAATAGCAATTGCGTTTTTTAAACAAAAAAATCAAGATATTTTTCCCCCCATATCGCTCAGCCCTAATGTGACGCTTGCCCATGCCTCTGTGGTTATTATTTGGTTTATGTGACGCTTGCACAGCCATCTGTGGTTATTATTTGTTTCATGTGATGCTTGCGCAGCTAGCTATCTGAGACTGTGATTATTATTTGTTTCATGTGACGCTTGTGCAGGCCTCTGTGGTTATTATTTGTTTCATGTGACGCTTTCACAGGCCTCTGTGGTTATTATTTGTTTCATGTGACGTTTTCACAGGCCTCTGTGTTTATTACTTGTTTCATGTGACTCTTGCACAGACCTCTGTAGTTATTATTTGTTTCATGTGACGCTTGCGCAGACCTGTGTGGTTACTATTTGTTTCATGTGACGCTTGCACAGACCTCTGTAGTTATTATTTGTTTCACGTGACACTTGCGCAGACCTGTGTGGTTACTATTTGTTTCATGTGACGCTTGCACAGATCTCTGTAGTTATTACAGTGGGGCAAAAAAGTATTTAGTCAGCCACCAATTGGGCAAGTTCTCCTACTTAAGAAGATGAGAGAGGCCTGTAATTGTCATCATAGGTATACCTCAACTATGAGAGACAAAATGTGGAAACAAATCCAGACAATCACATTGTCTGATTTGGAAAGAATTTATTTGCATATTATGGTGGAAAATAAGTATTTGGTCACCTACAAACAAGCAAGATTTCTGTCTCTCACAGACCTGTATCTTCTTCTTTAAGAGGCTCCTCTGTCCTCCACTCATTACCTGTATTAATGGCACCTGTTTGAACTTGTTATCAGTATAAAAGACACCTGTCCACAACCTCAAACAGTCACACTCCAAACTCCACTATGGTGAACACCAAAGAGCTGTCGAAGGACACCAGAAACAAAATTGTAGACCTGCACCAGGCTGGGAAGACTGAATCTGCAATAGGCAAGCAGCTTGGTGTGAAGAAATCAACTGTGGGAGCAATAATTAGAAAATGGAAGACATACAAGACCTCTGATAATCTCCCTCGATCTGGGGCTCCACGCAAGATCTCACCCCGTGGGGTCAAAATGATCACAAGAACGGTGAGCAAACATCCCAGAACCACACGGGGGGACCTAGTGAATGACCTGCAGAGAGCTGGGACCAACGTAACAAAGGCTACCATCAGTAACACGCTACGCCGCCAGGGACTCAGACCCTGCAGTGCCAGACGTGTCCCCCTGCTTAAGCCAGTACATGTCCGGGCCCGTCTGAAGTATGCTAGAGAGCATTTGGATGATCCAGAAGCGGATTGGGAGAATGTCATATGGTCAGATGAAACCAAAGTAGAACTGTTTGGTAGAAACACAACTCGTCGTGTTTGGAGGAGAGAGAATGCTGAGTTGCAACCAAAGAACACCATACCTACTGTGAAGCATGGGGGTGGCAACATCATGCTTTGGGGCTGTTTCTCTGCAAAGGGAACAGGACGACTGATCCGTGTACATGAAAGAATGAATGGGGCCATGTATCATGAGATTTTTAGTGCAAACCTCCTTCCATCAACAAGGGCATTGAAGATGAAACGTGGCTTGGTCTTTCAGCATGACTATGATCCCAAACACACCGCCCGGGCAATGAAGGAGTGGCTTCATAAGAAGCATTTCAAGGTCCTAGAGTGGCCTAGCCAGTCTCCAGATCTCAACCCCATAGAAAACCTTTGGAGGGAGTTGAAAGTCTGTGTTGCCCAGCGACAGCCCCAAAATATCACTGCTCTAGAGGAGATCTGCATGCAGGAATGGGCCAACATACCAGCAACAGTGTGTGACAACCTTGTGAAGACTTACAGAAAACGTTTGACCTCTGTCATTGCCAACAAAGGATATATAACAAAGTATTGAACTTATGATATTGACCAAATACTTATTTTCCACCATAATTTTCAAATAAATTCTTTCCAAATCAGACAATGTGATTGTCTGGATTTGTTTCCACATTTTGTCTCTCATAGTTGAGGTATACCTATGATGAAAATTACAGGCCTCTCTCATCTTCTTAAGTGGGAGAACTTGCACAATTGGTGGCTGACTAAATACTTTTTTGCCCCACTGTATTTGTTTCATGTGACGCTTGCGCAGACCTCTGTAGTTATTATTTGTTTCATGTGATGCTTGTGCAGGCCTCTGTGGTTAATATTTGTCCCATGTGACGCTTGCACAGACCGCTGTAGTTATTATTTGTTTCATGTGACGTTTGCGCAGACCTCTGTAGTTATTATTTGTTTCATGTGACGCTTGTGCAGGCCTCTGTGGTTATTATTTGTTTCATGCGACGCTTGCGCAGACCTCTGTGGTTATTATTTGTTTCATGTGACGCTTTCGCAGGCTTCTGTGGTTATTATTTGTTTCATGTGATGCTTGCGCAGCTAGCTATCTGTGGTTATTATTTGTTTCATGTGACGCTTATGCAGGCCTCTGTGGTTATTATTTGTTTCATGTGACGCTTGTGCAGACCTCTGTGGTTATTATTTGTTTCATGTGATGCTTGCGCAGGCCTCTGTGGTTATTATTTGTTTCATGTGACGCTTGTGCAGGCCTCTGTGTTTATTATTTGTTTCATGTGACGCTTGCGCAGGCCTTTGTGGTTATTATTTGTTTAATTTGATGCTCTCACAGGCCTCTGTGTTTATTATTTGTTTCATGTGACGCTTGCGCAGGCCTCTGTGGTTATTATTTGTTTCATGTGACGCTTGCGCAGACCTCTGTGGTTATTATTTGTTTCATGTGATGCTCTCACAGGCCTCTGTGTTTATTATTTGTTTCATGTGACGCTTGCGCAGGCCTCTGTGGTTATTATTTGTTTCATGTGACGCTTTCACAGGCCTCTGTGTTTATTATTTGTTTCATGTGACGCTTGCGCAGGCCTCTGTGGTTATTTTTTGTTTCATGTGACGCTTTCGCAGGCCTCTGTGTTTATTATTTGTTTCATGTAACGCTTTCACAGGCCTCTGTGTTTATTATTTGTTTCATGTGATGCTTGCGCAGACCTGTGTGGTTACTATTTGTTTCATGTGACGCTTGCACAGACCTCTGTAGTTATTATTTGTTTCATGTGACGCTTTCGCAGGCCTCTGTGTTTATTATTTGTTTCATGTGATGCTTGTGCAGGCCTCTGTGGTTATTATTTGTTTCATGTGACGCTTTCACAGGCCTCTGTGTTTATTATTTGTTTCATGTGACGCTTGCACAGGCCTCTGGTTATTATTTGTTTCATGTGACGCTTTCGCAGGCCTCTGTGTTTATTACTTGTTTCATGTGACTCTTGCACAGACCTCTGTAGTTATTATTTGTTTCACGTGACGCTTGCGCAGACCTGTGTGGTTACTATTTGTTTCATGTGACGCTTGCACAGACCTCTGTAGTTATTATTTGTTTCACGTGCCACTTGCGCAGACCTGTGTGGTTACTATTTGTTTCATGTGACGCTTGCACAGACCTCTGTAGTTATTATTTGTTTCAAGTGACGCTTGCGCAGACCTGTGTGGTTACTATTTGTTTCATGTGACGCTTGCACAGACCTCTGTAGTTATTATTTTTTCATGTGACGCTTGCGCAGACTTCTGTAGTTATTATTTGTTTCATGTGACGCTTGCGCAGACCTCTGTAGTTATTATTTGTTTCATATGATGCTTGCACAGACCTCTGTAGTTATTATTTATTTCATGTGACGCTTGCGCAGACCTCTGTAGTTATTACTTGTTTCATGTGACGCTTGCACAGACCTCTGTAGTTATTATTTGTTTCATGTGACGCTTGCGCAGACCTCTGTGGTTATTATTTGTTTCATGTGACGCTTGTGCAGGCCTCTGTGTTTATTATTTGTTTCATGTGACGCTTGCGCAGGCCTCTGTGGTTATTATTTGTTTCATGTGATGCTCTCACAGGCCTCTGTGTTTATTATTTGTTTCATGTGACGCTTGCGCAGGCCTCTGTGGTTATTATTTGTTTCATGTGACGCTTGCGCAGACCTCTGTGGTTATTATTTGTTTCATGTGATGCTCTCACAGGCCTCTGTGTTTATTATTTGTTTCATGTGACGCTTGCGCAGACCTCTGTGGTTATTATTTGTTTCATGTGATGCTCTCACAGGCCTCTGTGTTTATTATTTGTTTCATGTGACGCTTGCGCAGGCCTCTGTGGTTATTATTTGTTTCATGTGACGCTTTCACAGGCCTCTGTGTTTATTATTTGTTTCATGTGACGCTTGCGCAGGCCTCTGTGGTTATTTTTTGTTTCATGTGACGCTTTCGCAGGCCTCTGTGTTTATTATTTGTTTCATGTGACGCTTTCACAGGCCTCTGTGTTTATTATTTGTTTCATGTGATGCTTGCGCAGACCTGTGTGGTTACTATTTGTTTCATGTGACGCTTGCACAGACCTCTGTAGTTATTATTTGTTTCATGTGACGCTTTCGCAGGCCTCTGTGTTTATTATTTGTTTCATGTGATGCTTGTGCAGGCCTCTGTGGTTATTATTTGTTTCATGTGACGCTTTCACAGGCCTCTGTGTTTATTATTTGTTTCATGTGACGCTTGCACAGGCCTCTGGTTATTATTTGTTTCATGTGACGCTTTCGCAGGCCTCTGTGTTTATTACTTGTTTCATGTGACTCTTGCACAGACCTCTGTAGTTATTATTTGTTTCACGTGACGCTTGCGCAGACCTGTGTGGTTACTATTTGTTTCATGTGACGCTTGCACAGACCTCTGTAGTTATTATTTGTTTCACGTGCCACTTGCGCAGACCTGTATGGTTACTATTTGTTTCATGTGACGCTTGCACAGACCTCTGTAGTTATTATTTGTTTCAAGTGACGCTTGCGCAGACCTGTGTGGTTACTATTTGTTTCATGTGACGCTTGCACAGACCTCTGTAGTTATTATTTTTTCATGTGACGCTTGCGCAGACTTCTGTAGTTATTATTTGTTTCATGTGACGCTTGCGCAGACCTCTGTAGTTATTATTTGTTTCATATGATGCTTGCACAGACCTCTGTAGTTATTATTTATTTCATGTGACGCTTGCGCAGACCTCTGTAGTTATTACTTGTTTCATGTGACGCTTGCACAGACCTCTGTAGTTATTATTTGTTTCATATGACGCTTGCGCAGACCTCTGTGGTTATTATTTGTTTCATGTGACGCTTGCGCAGACCTCTGTGGTTACTATTTGTTTCACGTGACGCTTGCGCAGACCTCTGTGGTTATTATTTGTTTCATGTGACGCTTGCGCAGACCTCTGTGGTTATTATTTGTTTCATGTGACGCTTGCACAGACCTCTGTAGTTATTATTTGTTTCATGTGACGCTTGCGCAGACCTCTGTGGTTATTATTTGTTTCATGTGACGCTTGCGCAGACCTCCTGTGGTTATTATTTGTTTCAGGTGATGCTTTTGCAGGTCTCTGTGGTTATTACTTGTTTCATACATAATTACAGTGTGCGCTGTTAGCACTATTAGTACCTGGACTGATAGCTCATCTGTAGTTGGGATTATTAGCTGGTGAGGGGTTTTGTGTTTTTGTTACTGTTTTCTTTGCCTAGATTTGTTTTAAGAAATGATTTGCAGGAAATGAACTGCAGATCAATACTCGTATGTGCGCTGTTAATTCTTCTCTCACTAATTTCATTGTGTTTGCTGTGAGTTGCTCTTGCTTCAGTTGCGTCTCAGAATTTGTCCTCTAGTTAACTTGTCCTTGACGAACAAATGAATGAAGACATTTTCCATTGTTATACTGTGAACTCATATTTGCGTTATTGTTTTTTCTGGCCTTTTAATAAAAAATTAAAAGAAAACTCTTAAAGGGACAGAAGGGACAGTATACACCAATTTTCATATAACTGCATGTAATAGACACTACTATAAATAATAAAATGCACAGATGCTGATCTAAAAATCCAGTATAAACCTTTTAAAAACTTACTTAGAAGCTCCCAGTTTAGCACTTTTGATTAGGTTTACTGGAACACCCAGAGAAAGCAGACACTCCCTCCTTCTTCTGCATATGAAAAGACCCGTTACACAAACAGGAGTAAGCTGGAGTAGGTAGACTCCTAAAACTTTGGGGCTTGGTTAGTAGTCTAAAAATCAGCACAATGTTATTTAAAAATAAGCAAAACTATACTTGTTTAAAAAAAAAAAAACCCTGTATGGGCAATAAAAGTGGATCATTTACAAAACATTTATGTAAAGAAAAATCTAGTGTATAATGTCCATTTAATGGTCATAAAGAGACAGACCACTCCAATTTTTTTATTGTTTAAAAAGAAAGATAAAACCTTTGCTACCCATTCCCCAGCATTGCATAACCAACATTGTTATATTAATACTAGTCGATAAGCCTGCCCAGAGGGCAGTCTAATTATTTTGTAAACTACAGATGTAGAAACAACGTATTTTATAACTCTTCTTTTATATAAAAATTTAAGCTACAGGTGTAGCAATACTATAAACCTAACATTTCTTAACCTATATTTCCACCTTCCCCAAGAAAACGCAATTAAAACTAAAATTAATAACCACTTAACCGTCAACCACTAACATCACAATACACCTAATTACCCTATTAACCCCTAAACCGCAAAACCCCTACATCGCAATAAACCAATTTACCCTATTAACCCCTAAACCGCAAAACCCCTACATCGCAATAAACCTATTTAACTTATTAACCCTTTAAACCGCCAAAACCCACAACGCAAATAACTATTTAAATAAATAAGTACAGTACACTAACCTAACACCCCCTAACCTAACAACCCCTAACCCCATAAAATAAACTCAAGTTACCTAAACTAATACATTCTAAAGTTACAAAAATAAAAAAACCTAACATTACAGAAAAATATTTTCCCCCCAAATTTAACAAAATTAAACCTAATCCCTATTAAAATAAAAAAGACCCCCCCAAAATAAAAACACCCCCTACTCTAATAATAAACTACCAGTAGCCCTTTTTGCAGGGCATTGCCCCAAGATAATCAGCTCTTTTACAAAAAATATACAAATCCCACCTAACATTAACCCCCCCCCACACCCAAAATAAAAGAACCTAACACTAAAAAACCTAAACTACCCATTGCCCTGAAAAGGGCATTTGTTTGGGCATTGCCCTTAAAAGGGCATTTAGCTCTTTTTCTGCCCATCCCTAATCTAAATAAAACAAATCCCCCCAAAAAAACCCTTAGAAAATCCTAAATCTAACCCCCAGGTTGGTACTCACGGTTCCTGAAGTCCAGCGGAGAAGGTACTGTTCCAGGCGGTGAAGTCTTCTTCCAAGCGCAACCTCTTCTTCTTCCAGGAACATCCTGCGCGGAGCTGAAGACCGTGGAGCTGAAGACCAGCGACTCTGGAACTGAAGACCGGCGACCGCGAAGCCATGGAGCGTGGAGGATCCTCTTCGTACGATTTCCGTCGTACACTGAATAGTAAATTCAAGGTACGCGATTAAAGATGGCGTCCCTTGAATTCCTATTGGCTGATTTGATTCTTCCAATTCAAATCAGCCGATAGGATGAAAGCTACTCAAATCCTGTTGGCTGTTTAAATTAGCCAATAGGATGAGAGCAAGTGAAATTTTATTGGCTATTCAAATCAGCCAATAGAATTTCACTTGCTCTCATGCTATTGGCTAATTTAAATAGCCAATAGGATTTGAGTAGCTTTCATCCTGTTGGCTGATTTGAATTGGAACAATCATCTTTAACCGCGTACTGTGAATTCACTATTCAGTGTACGGCGGAGATTGTACGAAGAGGATCCTCCACGCTCCATGGCTCAGCGGTCGCCGGAATTTAGTACCAGGGTCGCCGGTCTTCAGCTCCGCGGTCATCAGTCTTCAGCTCCGCTCCGCGCAGGATGTTCCTGGAAGAAGAAGAAGTTGCGCTTGGAAGAAAACTTCACCGCCTGGAACAGGACCTTCACCGCCGGACTTTAGGAACCGTGAGTACCAACCTGGGGGTTAGATTTAGGATTTTTTAAGGGTTTTTTGGGGGGGATTTGTTTTATTTAGATTAGGGATGGGCAGAAAAAGAACTAAATGCCCTTTTCAGGGCAATGGGTAGTTTAGGTTTTTTAGTGTTAGATTCTTTTATTTTGGGGGGTGGGGGGTTTAATGTTAGGTGGGACTTTGTATATTTTTTGTAAAAGAACTGATTATCTTGGGGCTACTGGTAGTTTATTATCAGAGTAGGGAGTGTTTTTATTTTGGGGGGTCTTTTTTATTTTCATAGGGATTAGGTTTAATTTTGTTAAATTTGGTAATTTGATTTTTTATTAGCTTTTTTTAATTTTTTTTTAACTTTAGAATGTATTAGTTTAGGTAATTTGGGTTTATTTAATGGGGTGTTAGGTTAGGGGTTGTTAGGTTAGGGGGTGTTAGGTTAGGGGTTGTTAGGTTAGGGGGTGTTAGGTTAGTGTACTGTACTTTGTTATATAAATAGTTATTTGCGTTTTACAGGGTTAATAAGTTAAATAGGTTTATTGCGATGTAGGGGTTTTGGGGTTTATGGGTTAATAGGGTAAATAGGTTTATTGCGATGTAGGGGTTTTGCGGTTTAAGGGTTAATTGGGTAAATAGGTTTATTGCCATGTAGGGATTTTGCGGTTTAGGGGTTAATAGGGAAAATAGGTTTATTGCGATGTAGGGGTTAATAGGTTTATTGCGATGTAGGGATTTTGCGGTTTTAGGGGTTAATAGGGAAAATAGGTTTATTGCAATGTAGGGATTTTGCGGTGTAGGATTTTTGTTTGTTATATTTCGTGCGGCCGGTGTTTTTTTTTTTTTAATACTTGATGCGGACGGTTAGTTTTTAAAAAAAAATACTTTAATGTGGGCGATTAGGTGTTGCTTTTGTAATGCTCCGTTTGCCTTCGCTGCATCCACCGGGATGCAGCTTACACTGCATCCCGGTGAATTGCGAAAATGGCAGGGTGGTGAAACAATCCACCTTTCGGTGGATTCTTTCACCACCCTGCCATTTTCGGAATTCCTTGCGCTGCCAACATTCAATTGAGGATGCGTGCGCAAATGCCAACGGACATTACAAACGCAATTATAGTATAGATACTTTATGACCTCTAAAACTCTGCCCATTTCTAAGCGCCTGCAGGCAGCCTTTATGACAGTTTTTCACAGTGTGACACTGCTAGTTCATGTGTGCCATATAGATAAACATAGTGCTCACTCCCGTGGAGTTATTCATGAGTCAGCACTGATTGGCTAAAATTCAAGTCTATAAAAAGGACTGAGATAAGGGGGAGTCTGCAGAGACTTAGATACAAGGTAATATCAGAGGTAAAAAGTATATAAATATAACTATGTTGGTTATGCAAATCTGAGGAATGGGTAATAAAGGGATTAGCTATATTTTTAAACGATAACAATTCTGGAGTAGATTGTACCTATATCATCAAGCGCTAGATGGGGCTGGTAAGATTACCATAGCAGCAAGAGTATTATTAGTGGTGCTGGATCATTCTGTAGTAAAGGGCACAGAAATATTGTTTTGTAAATGAATCGTTTAGATGAACTGCTGAAATTATCTGAATAGAAATTGCTGTTGAAAAATCATTGAAAACTACAATTTTCTTTAACAAATTTCCTGAGCTTTGATCTTTTTCTGCAGTTTAGGGACACACTCCTTGAGACTCCATTGAGTATTTGTGCTTGTACTCCATCTCTGTGGCCAATCAGTGGCGAGAGGTCAATGTGCTAGACTGTTTCATTGTTACAGCGAGATCATGCGTGAAATTGAGTCTTGTTTCACCTATATTTTCTAGCATTTTACTACTATCTATAGTTGTGGTAAAGGTGGTAGAACATACAATTTTACACAAGTTTTCAACTTAATTCTATTATCTAATTTTCTTTGTTTATTGGTATCCTTTGTTGATAAACATACGTAGGAACTCTTAGGAACAGCAGTCAAGGCAAGTCAATGACAAGAGGCTTATATGTGCAGCCACCAATCGGCAGCTAGCTCCCAGTAGTGCATTAGCGGTAAGCTTTTAGGGGTGTTCTAGAAGCACGTTCTCTAAACTTTAATTCAGCACGCAGAATTTTAAAGCTGCTGTTGCACGTGCAAAGTGTCTTGTGGTTGCATCTCACTATTTACAAGCTGATGAGCTTCTCTACTTTGTATTTTTTTTTTATTCTCCTTAGACATTTGTAACTTTTAGCTTTGTGCATGACTCCATACTCTGGCACTATTTTCCCATACCCACAAAATCAAACACACTGTAACTTGGGTTTATAAAGGCTGCAGCCAATTTATTTTTCAAACACGTAAACAATTAAATAACTTACAACCCACATGAAAAGTAATTGGCTACAAAGTAACCTACATTAGTGCTTGCCCCATAGGAGCTCAATAACTCTTAAAACTCTTTCAAGTTAACATATTGCTAACCTCTCCTGAACCCACAGGAGGCACCCACATTGCTTCCGCAACTTCTTAAACAGCAAACATGTCTGGCCCAATAGATGTAGGAGTGCCTGATAACCCTCCACGGAACCTACAAAACAACAATATAAAGAACTATCGAACTAAGTACTGACGAACGTAAGACTTAAACCTCCCTGACGACCACCTCCCAATTCCCTGAATCCTCTCATCACTCATCCCCAACATTCTCGTCTCAGTAGCTGCCCCAATGCGAAACGAGTGGGAGCCAAACTGAACTGCGGGCATCCCAACCATCACTAACGCTTTCCGTAAAACAGAAACAAATTGGGATTTAGACAATGACGAACCGTCAGCATGGACCAATAATGGCCCACCAACAACTGGCCTTAATTGCAAAAATGTAACCACGGCCCCAACCAGGCAGCAGGGCCCCCCAATAACCCTCAAACGGATTAACTGACCATTCCCTGACTGATCCGTCTTGGACCATTGGAGCCAGATGACAATCTGTCGCTACTCGTTAGCCACAACTTCCACCTGAATATCACCTTTATCCTTCTTATTAAGCGTCACAATCTCCGAAATGCGGAAAGCCGCAAAAAATGCCAAAACAAAGGCAGCACGAAATAAGAAAACTTCGTACTCATTTACACAGACAGAGGGCAACACCCCCACAACCTTCTGCAGTACACAAAATATCACAGGCCGCCTTCCATCTGCCCTAGATCATACTTTACACAAGCCACGCCCTTCCATCCTGACCACAAAGGATTTGGTAATATCCCGCAAACCCAAAAGTTGACGCAAAAAAGCCATGGCCGCTAAACGTTTCTGCACCCATCGCCTTAGAAATCCGAGTCCTACCCCAAACCGCAATCCAGCCAACTAATGCCTGAAACCAATCACCTTCCGAAAAGGAGTACTTCCTTCCCGCAAGACCCTTTGCCAATACCCCCATACCTGAATGTACGCCTTCCATGTACTCTTGGCTAATGCCGCCCTTACCACACTCAGCAACATGGGAAAACCTCCTTCCACAAACCCGCTGAACATCGATCCCCTTCCACGGATGCTTCTGGAGCCAAAGCTCGGAAACGCTCCCACTGCAGACGTGAAAGAGCATCAGCAATGTCATTAGATGAACCAGGGACATGAACTGCCCTAAACTACACGTTTAATCTCAGGCATTCCAACACAAACAAACAAAGCAAAAACATCACTTGGGGGAGGAGGCCGACAAGTTGTTGATTGCCAAAACTATCCGGTAACCTTCCTGTCCTTCAACATCAATGTTAACAATTTCAAAGACACCAATAACGGAAACAGCTCCAAGAACACAAGGTTCTTGGTCAATCCTGCCGCAACCCAGTCAGCCGGCCATGTGTCAGCACACCACCTTCCTGTCAACATAAGCCCCGAACCCATGGGCCCCAGAAGCGTCAGTGAACAGTTTAAAATCAGAACCCAAATTAACTCTCTGAATCATGGACTTGCCATTGTACTCCTGAAGAAATGAGAGCCAAACCCTTAAATCCTCCCGAATTTGACTAGTCACGCGGATGTGGTGAAAAGGCTCAGTCACCCCCGCAGTTGCCAAAGACAACCTCCTGCAAAAAACCCTGCCAACCGTAATAATCCGGCAGGCAAAATTACGTTTTCCCAAGACCGACTGCATCTCGCACAACTAACAACTAGAACCTAATTGTACGAGAGTATACAACTTAGTAAAAAAAGAGGCTCAGCGAAAATAATAATAAGTAAACTCTGCAACTCTGATGTGGATATAAAGAGGATATTATTCCATACCATTCACACTAATAATCTTTAATGCGAAAAAACTAGGAATAATCATTCATACAAAAGCTTAAGCTAAATTAAAAACACTTAAACCAATAGGTAATGATAACGTATAGGTGCAAATAATATAGTCATATCGTCAGCCAGCAGACTATGTTAACAAGTAAACTAAGCCCTTACAATCCGAGGGCTAAATTACAATTACTTCTATATTAATATATTTAATAACTGCTGGGCTGAGATTGACAAGGATAAATCTATCAATTTAACATAACCTTGGTAAGCAAGTTAAAAGAAACAAGGAGAGCCGAAGCTGCTCCTAGGACTCCTGACGCACGTTTAAAAAAAAACGCTTCCTCAGAGGGGGTGCGGGCCGCTGCTAGTGTACGCTATTTAAGGCTTCATAAGTCCCCCCTCAGAACATGATAGGAGCCATATGGAATAATGATGCCTTACTATTGGTTCAAAGATCTGTCACGCAATGACATAGTCAGATATAGGTAAGTAATACACCTGATACGCAACGTGATTTTGGGCGTGAAGTGTCAGGCGTAATCATAGAAATCCCTCAACTAATCCAAAGTGGACTGAGTACTAACGTCATAAGAGGGTGTGATTTTGTAGAATGACGACTTGTCGTGTTATAAAATTGATTGGCTGATCATGTTTACAAACATGTGTCAGAAATAGTATTGACAGCACAAATGTTATTGTTTATCGGAAGAAAAAGACTAAAATGAATATACTTTATTATCTTCAGCCTATCCGCAATCAAATGCTTTATAGTGCAGTAAGATATATGATAGGACACAGACTACCAATGTATTATTATATCTATGCTTCTTAGTAATATTCATTATAACCATAAGCACATCGAGCTGATTTATGAAAAGCAAGTAGTGGGATCAAGAGATGTTCTTAAATTCATGTCTTGTCAGGAGGTTTTATATAATTATGACATGTATAATCAATTGCCGTTACTTACTGTTCATATTAACCCCTAGCTTTCGCAGTGTGAGTAATAATGGTAGATAGAGGTAATCTGGTGTTAAAGCGATATGATGGTACACTTTTTTTCCCAATTTTTGTGTTGTTAAAATCAGATATAGAATGTTATATTGCAGAATATCTCATCAGTTATAAGCAGGATCAAAATCATTAGCCTGCTTAATATAATATGTTAGTAGGTAAATTATATTAGACCATCAATTCGAACTGAACTATAAGAGTGAAATATTATTTAAATATTGCTGTCGGTCACTTTATACTTTATAAGTAGTTAGGTATGAGGGGGCAACTCATGTCCAATATAGTAATTGATGGCAGCGTTTAATTGGACATATTTTAACGAAAAGTGGGTGAGGCAAAAGTTCAGTAGAAACCGTAAGGATAGTAGATGTTTTATGATGAAACACAAACATCTATCATAGAAGCTACTCCTGAGAAATATACAATTGAAAAACAATTAAAGTGATTACGATTGTAAAACTTGAAAATAGACAAGGCGTATAATATATCAAATAATATAAACTAAAAAGGAGTGTTAAAGAACATTAAAATAAAAAGCAAATAGCTTAATGCCATAAAAGTGACTGTGTGTAAAGTTGATTGTGACATTTAAAAAATAAAACAACCAACAAGTGAAACTGAATAATAATTATGTAAACTAACTTATATAAAATATTTTATTAGTGAGAGAGTAATGATAAAAAATTGAGTATTCAAGTGTATACAAGTGAGACTAAACATAAATTATTATAGATAAGGGGAAACATAATTCACTGTAGTGGTTTATTATATGTATACAAAAAAATTGTTGAAATCATTCATACCATTCGGTTTTACTGAATTGAGTAGATAAATCCACCTACACTCCATTTTTAGTAGTCTTCTCTATATTGCCTCCTCTTATAGCTAAAGATGCTTTTTGGATTACTGTGTATTTTAATCCAGTCGTTGTACTGTTATGATGCAATTGAAAATGTTTTGCCACAGATGTAATTTTTTTGCCTTTATTCTCATCTCTGGTGGCATTCTTAATGTTGTTGGCATGTTCTAGGATACGTACTCTGACCTCTTTGTGGTCATCCCAACGTATGCCATTTTACATGAACAAAATAGTATGTATATGACTCCTATCATTCTACAGGAAAAATGAGATGTTAGTTGATATATCTTGCCTGTTTTTTTCTGTTACAGATTTGGTTTTCCATACATACTTACATGCAGAGCATGTACTACATGGGTACATCCCTGGATCTGTATCTTTCTTCTTTACAGTTCGAACATAATGACTAGATACTAATTTGTCTCGTAGGTTAATAGGTCTTTTATATCCTACTGATATTCTCTCCACTATTGTTGAATTCAAGGGTGCATCATTTTTTAGTATTTTCCAATGGTCATTAATTATTTTGGTCACCTGTGACATTTGAGGATTGTACGTAGTTATTAGTCTAGGATGGGATTCACTTGAGATTTTATCCTTAGGGACTAATAATTCCTCTCTTTTAATTTTTAGTGTCTTATATTTAGCTCTCTTGACAGATTTTTTGCTATATCCTTGTGTAATCAATCTCTGCATCAGAGTATTACTTTCTGTCATGTATATGTCTGTGCTGGAGCAATTACGACGTAAACGCAAAAATTCACCATAGGGTATAGCTTTCAAGGTATTTGGGGGATGGGCACTGGATTTGTGTAGAAGTGTATTTGTGGCTGTTTCTTTCCGATAGATTGTAGTATTTATGAATCCATCATCATTCTTAAATATAGTCAGATCTAAAAAACAGATTTTCTTTTGGCTTGCTGAGTAGGCTAGTTTAATGTCCTTGTTGTTAATATTTAGTCTGGCCATAAAGTTATCTAATTCAATGAATGTACCTTCCCAAATAAATAGAACATCGTCAATATACCTTATCCATAATGGTATCTTTTCAGTATATGGTTTTAAATCTTCAGAGAATACACAAAAAAGTTCCAAATGCCCCAGGAATAAATTAGCATAAGTTGGCGCACAGGCTGTACCCATTGCGGTACCCTGAATTTGTACATAGTATCTGTCATTAAATGTGAAGAAGTTATGGGTTAGGACGAAATGTAGCAGTTGGATTATGAATGTATTATGTGCCCCATTATCACACTTATTAGTTGATAGAAAATATTCAATGGCTTCCATTCCATCTTTATGTCTGATATTGGTATGCAAGGATTCAACATCAGCTGTTACTAACCACATTTCATTATGTTCTGTAAGATCTGGAGTACCTCCATGGTATCACGTACATAGTAGGGTAAAGTTGTTAAGTACTCTCTCAGTCTTTGGTCTACAAATTTACTAGCGTTTTCTGTTAGGTTCTCATTCCCGGAAGCAATTGGTCTACCGGGTGGTATTTTAGAGTCTTTATGTACTTTCGGTAAGAAATACATTGTTGCTATTTTGGGATTATCCCTTATCAGGTACTTTTTTCTGAGTTAGAAGTTATATTATCTTCCATGCTTTTTGGACCAGATTATTATGCTGAGTCACATATGACCTCTGAGGGTTAAAAATAACTTGTTTGTAACAGGTAGAGTTAGATAATTGTTTAGTGGCTTCCTCAGTATACATCTGACGTGGCCAGAGGACTATGTTTCCGCCCTTATCGGACGGTTTTATTATGATGTCATGCCAGGATTCAATTTCTTTTAGCGACTGTGATTCAGGGAGAGTTAAATTATACTTAGTTTTAAAAGTAGGTAGTTCTTCAATGTTTTGGCAGACCATTTTACAGAAAACTTGGGTGATAAAGATCGGGTGATAAATATAAGGGGGGAACATATGTATACTTAGGTTTCAAGTTAGATTTCCACATATGAGAACCGGATGATATTATATCTGTTTGAATATCTATGTCATTATCCAATAATTCCTGTAAAATATCTGCATTCAGAGTATTAGGGTTATGGGCATATATCTTTTTCAATAACAGTTTCCTAGAGAATAGATGAACATCTTTAATTAATTCAAACTTGTTCAGTGAATTGACTGGACAAAAAGATAGCCCTCTAGAAAGTACTGAATTGTGTGCAGAATTAAGTATATGGTCCGATAGATTGATGATTCTCAATTGTTCATCTTTATCTTGGAGAAGAGACTGCGTTCCCTCCTCCTTGTGGATTGTCTGACAGGACCTGAGAATTTGCGTTTGTTCCCTCTGGAGTTGTGAGATATTGGTCTGTGTGATGGAGGGATTCACGTTCTGAGGAGCATTGGATAAAAAAGAAGAGGAAGTTGTTGCAGATTGTACCGTGCTATATGTTTTAGGTCTCACTATAGGGGTGTAATTGGCATTATCTGTCGGCTCATTAACAATACTGATATCAGTGTCATTGTCAGAAATGTCAGATTCGCTTTCAGCACCACTTTCGGCTTGTTGAACCAGATACCTGTTACCTCTGCGCCTAAATGTTGTATTATTGCGCAAGCGGTAGACTTTTTGACTTTGAAAATCTTCAATATCTCTTTGTAATTTCTGTTTTTTAGTAGCTATGAGTTCTAATTCAAGTTTATCCAATTCTTTCTGATATTTGTCATACTTTGTTTTATATTCAATTTTATCATTGAATTTGGATAGTTGGGCATTATACTCTTCAATTTCAGTATCTAGTTTTGTTAGCTCTAATTTGTCATGTTTTATTAATATTTGGATAAGCTTTAATGAGCACTCAGATAGTGCAGTTTCCCACTGTTTGACTAGATCTTCATTGTTAAGGGTGAAAGCCGGAAAAACCTTCATCCTTAGACCCCTTGGAATTATATTTTTTTCTGCGTATTTTTCAAAGAAATGCCAATTCCACCACCTTTTGGATTGTTTGTGTAGTGTTTGGTGAGTTTGCACAGGACATTATTTAGTTCCTCATCATTTATGGGTATATTTTCTCTAGTTGTAACATTAAAGATTGAATTTAGCTCTTGTAATCCTTTCTGGTGGCGATTAGCCATATCATTTTGGATATCCATGATATTTTTAAATTATTGTTCAGGAATACCCCCTGAACGGGCTAGACCCAGGGATAGCCCCTAGATATATTCTCCCAAAATAAACTTGTGAGGGTTGCGCAGTAGGTAGGGGGAGCACAGTTTATATTAAACAGGTAATTCTATTGAATTATTTACCCTGTAATAGGGTGTTAAATTGTATAGTTATAGTATTCCTGTGTACTGTAGTAAGAATTTAAACCTGTCGCTGATGCCTAAACTGAGAGCAAATAACAACTAGAACCTAATTGTATGAGAGTATACAACTTAGTTAAAAAGAGATAGGCTCAGCGAAAATAATAATAAGTAAACTCTGCAACTCTGATGTGGATATAAAGAGGATATTATTCCATACCATTCATACTAATAATCTTTAATGCGAAAAAACTAGCAATAATCATTCATACAAAAGCTTAAGCTAAATTAAAAACACTTAAACCAAGAGGTAATGATAGCGTATAGGTGCAAATAATATAGTCCTATCGTCAGCCAGCAGACTATGTTAACAAGTAAACTAAGCCCTTACAATCCTAAGGCTAAATTACAATTACTTCTATATTAATATATTTAATAACTGCTGTGCTGAGATTGACAATAATAAATCTATCAATTTAACATAACCTTGGTAAGCAAGTTAAAAGAAACAAGGAGAGACGAAGCTGCTCCTAGGACTCCTGACGCGCGTTTTACAAAAAACGCTTCCTCAGAGGGTGTGCAAACCGCTGCTAGTGTACCATATTTAAGGCTTCATAAGTCCCCCCTCAGAGCGTGATAGGAGCCATATGGAATAATGATGCCTTACTATTGGTTCAAAGATCTGTCACGCAATGACGTAGTCAGATGTATCATTACCTCTTGGTTTAAGTGTTTTTAATTTAGCTTAAGCTTTTGTATGAATGATTATTTCTAGTTTTTTCGCATTAAAGATTATTAGTATGAATGGTATGGAATAATATCCTCTTTATATTCACATCAGAGTTGCAGAGTTTACTTATTATTATTTTCGCTGAGCCTATCTCTTTTTTTACTAAGTTTTATACTCTCGTAAATTAGGTTCTAGTTGTTATTTGCTCTCAGTTTAGGCATCAGCGACAGGTTTAAATTCTTACTACACAGGAATAATATAACTATACAATTTAACACCCTATTACAGGGTAAATAATTCAATAGAATTACCTGTTTAATATAAACTCTGCTCCCCCTACCTACTGCGCAACCCTCACGCATCTCGCGCAATGTCAACTTCCGTCGTCCCACCACCATTTTTAGAGTCTCCACCAGATCAACCACTTTGTCCACCGGTAAGCTACACTCCATTATTACAGAGTCAATCTGTATCCCCAAAAAACTCAATACCGTCCCCGGACCCTCCGACTTATCATCGGAATCCCGAATTCACGCAATCTGCATGAATGATGACATCAACTTAGAACAAACATCGGACTGAGAAGGGCCGACAAACAAAAAATCGTCCAAATATTGGACCAACGATTTTAAAACCAACAACCACTTCACGACCCATTCCACAAAGCAACTAAACTTTTCAAAGTAGGAGCATGAGATGGAGCATCCCATCGGGAGGCAGAGGTCCACAAAGTACTCTCGATCAAAGGAACAACCCAACAAGTGATGGCATTTTGGATGCACTGGTAAAAGCCGGAAGGCAGCCTCAATGTCTACCTTTGCCAACAACGCCCCCGCCCCAGCTTATTTAACCAGACCCACCGCTGTATCAAAGGAGGCATAGGTAACTGCAGACAATTCCGGGTCAATACCGTCATTAACAGATGATCCCTTCGGATATGACAAGTGTTGTATCATAATTTTTTGGCACTACTCCAAGCGGTGAAATGCGCAGGTTAGCCATAGGCAATTTAGTGAAGGGACCCACAATGCGGCCTAAAGCCACCTCTTTTTCCAATTTATCCTGAACACCCTCAGGATGCTCCCTGGCTGATTTTAAATCACCCGAAACCCGAGAGCCCTCCCCTGGCTGAAAGGGGATCCAAAGCCCCAAGCTAAAACCTGTGAGCAACAACTCAGCATTACCCGCCTTACCCCTCACCTTAGCGTACTGTCTTAACCAAGGTACCATCTTTTTTATACTCACTGGCGTCTTGGCCCGGTACAGCCTTCTCTCCTGGTCTTCTCCCCGTCATACCTCTTTTAAAGCACTTTGCAAATGAATGCAATCCCCCACAGCCCGAGCATTCATGCTTATATTTACATGAGACACCAAAGCGGCATTGGCTCTCGTTAAACTGGAAGCACAACCCCTTACGGGTGGGGACAGCAGTACTGGCCCCAGTGCCACCGCTGGAGGTGGCTCTCCTAACTCGAAAAAACTGACCCACCGTAAAGGGGTCATGATCTCCAGCCATATCTCCATGTCCCTGTCGTCCCATTTCAGACCGCACGGCGAGCTGTTGGGGAAACTGTTTGTCGTAATGCCACCATGCCAGCCCACCGTAAGTACGGTATGCCGAGGAGATCTCATCGTAATAGCAAAATAAAGATGACCCATGCTCTTGGAACTTTTCAGTTATCACACTTGCAAAGATACAAAAAGACTGAGACCAATTGCTCAAACTCTTAGGCAATTTCCTATAGCGTTTCTTTCTCTCCTCCTCCTCTTTCTTCCCTAAATCACCTCCATGAACTGATCCACAGGCAGCAAGGAGAAAAGTTCTGAAAACTCACATTTCCAGATGTTCTCCTTGACCTCTGCTGCTAAGTGGACCTCCAACGGGCCGATAGAGCACAAACAGGGGCAACAAAATACCTCCTCTGTAATTTTTAGCCCCCCCATTGACGGATGCACCTGGAGCGGGAGTCCAATACTGCAGTTTCCTGCTCACTAACCCTAGGGTGTGACACTCCGTCCCCCTGAGCCGTTTGACACCAGGCACCCACTGCACCCTGAATCCCTGTCCCCGGAGATCTAGCACTCCTCTCAAAACTGGTAATTAAATCTTTCAGACCTTGCAACAACACATTCTGATTCCTTAGCATTCCGCCGGGAACCCGCAGGCACCCCCCCACAAGACACCTCATCTGCTCTGCTAGGCGCCACTGCCGGTCCAGCAGTGCGACATATGCTCCCATCTGGAACCGGCTCCACCGGCCTAGGCGTAGGCCTGCGCTCCTCTCTCACAACAAATCGCTTCCTGTGCATAGGCGACCTCTTCCTGCTGTCCCCGTGCCGCCTCCATTCCCTGCTCCTGCTGCTAGGAGACCGGTCCATGCGTGCCCTAGTAGGTGATAATCAGGAAACTGCCTCCCTCCTCTTGGAGAGCGGTGAGCAAGATCTGCATCGCCGTGGTCCGGCACCAGCAGCCCTGGGCCCCCCGTCAAGAAGACCCCTGCTCTCCTGTAAAGACACAGCAGATTCTGTGACAACCTGTCTCCCACGAACTGCCCTATTCCCACATGGCTCACCACCCACAGCAGCCGTAACAACCTCCGACCTCCTATTCCGCTGCCCTCTATTTTTTTGCAATTGTGGGGGCAAATAACATAAAAGCTGCGCTAAAACGTCAAACTCCCCCACCTGGCCAGCTGCAGTAGCTCCTGATGATGTGCCTTCACGCAGGTCCTCATCCTCAAAATCACTGAAAATACCTTCCAAGATAATGGAGTTGACGTCATGTTTCCGAGCACTGCCAGTATGATCCAAACCTTTTACAGCCTCAGCATGACCGCCCTCAGCAACCACTGGTTCCTCTACCAAAAAAGAAAACAACGTCATGTACCCCCCAGCCAGGGGAGTATTATGGCCTAGGCCAACAAGGCCGGTGCCTATTGCGACAGGTTTTGGAGGGGCAGCACATTTGCCCTATCCTCTCTCAGAGAAGACAAGGCACGTGCGCTGATTAAGGTCGCTCTTCACACACAGTGCTCCTTTAAACCATTGCTTCATTTAGAGCCGCCGGCATTTTTGCAGTGGAAGCGTTCTTGGTGAGAAACTTGCCCGGGGATATGCTTACAAGGTGAGGCTGAAGAGAAGACCTTGTGCCAATATGCTGCCTCCTCTTGTCAGCTGTGGTGGGTCTGCGAGTGCAGTGCTTATTGCAGGTCTTAGCAGCTAACATACTGGATGCGTCTGCGCACTGCTTAGATCAGCTTGTGATGTCTAATCATAAACTCTCAGCGCTAATGTATGTTAGCTACTAATAGCTAGCTGTCTCTGCATTCATGTGATGTCTAATCATAAACTCTCAGTGCTAATGTATGTTAGCTACTAATAGCTAGCTTTCTCTGAATTCATGAACCCATGGAGTAAATAGTAAACGGACACTTAAAGTTTCATTACTTGAATGATGGTAATTACTGTATGTTTTTGCATGTGAAGGGCAGTGATTGTTTCAACGTGTATTCTTCTTTTCCTCCCTTCCTCTCTCTCTCTTCTTTCCCTTTCTCCCTCCCTTACTACCTCCCTTATTTCTTTCCCTCCTTCCTCCCTTCTTTCTATCATCTCCCTCCCTTACACCTTTTTTTCCCTCCCTTCTTTCCCTTACCCCTTTTCTCCGCCCCCCACACTTTTCTCTTCTCTCTCTCTCTCTCTCTCTCTCTCTCCCTCCCTTCTTTCCTTTCCCTCCCTTCTTTCCTTTCCCTCCCTTTTCTCCCCACCCCTTCTTTTATCTCCATTCTCTCTGGGAGAAAATGGTATGAGATGCACGCAATTCAACCCACCTGTATCCAAGTGTTTTGCTAGCCCATTTTCTTTTGAATTGTTATGAGAAAAAAAAAAACCATTTACACACTGAATTAGTGCTAGGGCAGCACAAAACCTAAAAACGCCACTGCCCCCAGCACATGCTAAAATCCCCAAGCCCCCCACTATATACCCGCTGCGACCAGGCATACATCCTCCCCCCACAACACCTCTTGAGCCCCACCCTTAAACCCAATAGGGATCCATATATGAATAATTAGGAAGCCTATGCGCTCCCCATAGGGAGAACTATGCACATATGACAATAGGGAGCAACACCCCTACTTAGCTGACTGGGGACACATAAAACTTAGGGACACCACACACAAAACAGCAAGCAAACCATGACAGGGAAGAGGGGGAAGGGAAGAGGGGGGAGGGAAGCAGAGGGAGTTGGATGGGTCAGGGGCAACCACACGCATACAGAGGGCAGACGGGAACCATCACCCCTATGGGGAATAGGAAGGAAAGGTGGCGCCGGAAGGGGTACTAATGGCCACAACCACAGCTGGTGCCTCTATGTAACAACCCTGCTGACCGAGGTAGCACAGCTTGCAGTCCCCCATAACCCACCTTCCCCATATCCCCACCTGACATGGCCAACTAAAACAACCAGCCGGACTCAACTAACTAGGAAGCTAAAGTCAGATGGTATACCTCAGAAATGTCGGCAACAAACCCCCTAAACACTCCCTATCCTTTACTACCCCCCACCCCCCGCTCAACACCTGCTGTCCCAACTCGGCCTAATACCACCCACACCAAAGAATTTGAGGAACCAGCCTCACCTGCAAGCTGCGCAGCCAATGCCGCCAGCATTACACCTCCGGTCCCTGCTGCAATAGATACATTTGTCTCCAGGCCACCATCCTCCTGCGGCGATGATGTCACCGCTACCGCCTGATTAGACCCAGGCTCCTCCAAAAGCCCAGAGCGCACCTCGCGCTCCGGCTGCATCGGCTCCAGACTCCTTGCTCCTGCTGTCATCCTACCACATCCCCCAAACCGGCGCGGCCCAGTATTTGTGCAACCACGAGACCACCGTACCGGCGCATCAGGGCTCAATCTGTTTGGGGCCTTGGAACGCCTCACAGGCCTTGGTGGCCGCACTTGTCTAGCATCCGCCTCTTCAGTGTCAAGAAGAGCACCAGCGCTCTGCAGTTGAGCCAACAGCCAGCCAGGACCCTGCTCCTTGGATAGGGCTGGAGCCGCACCCATCACCTCCTGCAATTGCAGATCTAGATGAAAAGCAGCAGGCCAAGAAAAGCTAGCTTCTTCTCACCTACCGATCCGGAAATGAAGAGGTTTCCTACACTTCCTCCTAACCTCTATATACCCCCTTTTCACAGCACCTCCCTCTACCCTAACAAAACATCAACACTACCTTCTTTGGCCTGCCTTGGGGTCAAAAGCCCCTCCTTCTTATTCATTCATCCATCTGAGCAGGAATAATTGCGAATATAGCATGTCATCAGGGTATCATGTATTTATTTGCAATCAATGGATTTTTTAAGAGCTGGGTCAGTTTTCTCTCTGTACCTGTGTAACCACTCCTAATTGCAATCTAGTTTTAAAAACCACCCCTACACAGGTGTTATAAAATAGGCTGGCATATACTGAAAAAGAAATTCAAGAGAAATAAGAAATATTTAAATTTCTGCTGTATCTGAATCGTGACAGTTTAATGTTATGTGGGCTATCCCTTTGAGCTATCATCTTAAGATTATATTGAATCAAACATCAATTTGAATTTTAAAATCATTGTCTATAATATTACACTGTGTGTCCTAATGTCAGCATCAATGTTTATCTTTAATACTTATTTCACATATACATACTTTCAAAGTATAATACACAATGTAACAAATGGCACTTACAAGTTCTGATGAGTGATCAGTGACACAAGTATCGAGCAATTTGATTTGTTAGTGATAGTTGTATATTTGAATCAGATTGGCTAATGTCATAAATCATGTGATTATGCATATTCCAATCAAAAGTGGTTGAAAATTTCACTAGTGTGTGGGTTGTTTAGGAGTTCGCGTCATAATTGGTGCCAAAAGTGTTGCGTCAAAATTGGTGCGAAGTGGAGAGTGTGACTTGTATTACATGACTTAAACATGGTGCACATAGATTTTTAATAAAAAGGAAGTTAGCTATATTATGTTGTTTATTTATTTAATTTTTATCTCTATATCTATTAGTGCAACACGTTTGGGGCAAAACTTTTCCACAAAATTGGAGAAATAATAATCTCCCCTTTGCTTTGTAATGAGAGACACATTTGTAACATAATCCATAAGTAGTAATATATTTTTCATTTTTATCCCTATGTCTACTAGTGCACCAAATGTGGAGCAATAATATTGTTTGATTTAGAAAGGGTATATAATTTTAATAGTTTCTATTTTACTTTTATTATGTAATATACTTCATTCTCTTGCAGCATCGAACATAAGCTTTCTGTGTTTTCAGACTCCCATTGACTTCTATGGCATCCGCGACCTCAAGGCTGGCGGATTGAAAACTAGGTACGCTGCGTCGGAATACACGCAAGCGTACTTCTGAATTCGAAACATCTCTAATGATGCAAGCATCGATCTTCATCGGATTGAGATCGTGGGATTGTATAATACGTCACGAATTTCAACATTTGCCGATCTTGACACTTTGATAACTACGGCGGATCAATCTCGCAACAAATACAACATGGAATTCAAGCGTATTTTCAGTTGACGCTTTGATAAATAGGCCACCTAATGTCATGTTCACTCTTGCTCCGCACAGGGTTTTATTTCCCACCGAAATGAACCGCACCTCACTGTGTGTCTTTTATAGACCAGGACAGAGGCGGGAGGTCACCTGTGGGCACAGTTATGGGCACATATCCAATCTATAGCACTGTTAGTCTATTATAGAACAGGACAGAGGTGGGAGGTCACCTGTGGGCACAGTTATGGGCACATATCCCATCTGTAGCACTGTGTGTCTATTATAGACCAGGACAGATGCGGGAGGTCACCTGTGGGCACAATTATGGGCACATATCACATCTGTAGCACTGTGTGTCTATTATAGACCAGGACAGATGCGAGAGGTCACTTATGGACACAGTTATGGGCACATATCCCATCTGTAGAACTGTGTGTCCATTATAGACCAGGAAAAAGGCGGGAGGTCACCTGTGGGCACAGTTATGGGCACATATCCCATCTGTAGCACTGTGTGTCTATTATAGACCAGGACAGAGGCGGGAGGTCACCTGTGGGCACAGTTATGGGCACATATCCCATCTGAAGCACTGTGTGTCTATTATAGTCCAGGACAGAGGCGGGAGGTCACCTGTGGGCACAGTTATGGGCACATATCCCATCTGTAGCACTGTGTGTCTATTATAGACCAGGGCAGAGGCGGGAGGTCACCTGTGGGCACAGTTATGGGCAAATATCCCATCTGAAGCACTGTGTGTCTATTATAGACCAGGGCAGAGGCGGGAGGTCACCTGTAGACACAGTTATGGGAAAATATCACATTTGTAGCACTGTGTGTCTATTATAGACCAGAATAGAGGCGGGGGGTCACCTGTGGGCATAGTTATGGGCACATATCCCATCTGTAGCACTGTGTGTCTATTATAGACCAGGACAGAGGCGGGTGGTCACCTGTGGACACAGTTATGGGCAAATATCCCATTTGTAGCACTGTGTGTCTATTATAGACCAGAATAGAGGCGGGGGGGGTCACCTGTGGGCACAGTTATGGGCACATATCCCATCTGTAGCACTGTGTGTCTATTATAGATCAGGGCAGAGACTGGAGGTCAACTCTGGGCACAGTTATGGGCACATATCCCATCTGAAGCACTGTGTGTCTATTATAGTCCAGGACAGAGACGGGGGGTCACCTGTGGGCACAGTTATGGGCACATATCCTATCTGTAGCACTGTGTGTCTATTATAGACCAGGATAGAGGCGGGAGGTCACCTGTGGGCACAGTTATGGGCACATATCCCATCTGTAGCACTGTGTGTCTATTATTGACTACGACAGAGGCGGGAGGTCACCTGTTGGCACAGTTATGGGCACATATCCCATCTGTAGAGCTGTGTGTCTATTATAGACCAGGACAGAGGTGAGAGGTCACCTATGGGCACAGTTATGGGCACATATCCCATCTGTAGCACTGTGCGTCTATTATAGACCAGGACAGAGGCGGGAGGTAACATGTAGGCACAGTTATGGGCACATATCCCATCTGAAGCACTTTGTGTCTATTATAGACCAGGACAGAGGTGGAAAGTCACCTGTAGGCACAGTTATGGGCACATATTCCATCTTTAGCATTGCGTGTCTTTTATAGACCAGGACAGAGGTGGGAGGTCACATGTAGGCACAGTTATGGGCACATATCCCATCTGTAGCACTGCATGTCTATTATAGACCAGGACAGAGGCGAAAGGTCACCTATGGGCACAGTTATGGGCACATATCCCATCTGTAGCACTGTGTGTCTGTTATAGACCAGGGCAAAGGTGGGAGGTCACCTGTGGGCACATATCCCATCTGTAGCACTGTATGTCTATTATAGGCCAGGACAGAGGCGGGAGGTCACCTGTGGGCACAGTTATGGGCACATATCCCATCTGTAGCACTGTGTGTCTGTTATAGACCAGGGCAGAGGTGGGAGGTCACCTGTGGGCACAGTTATGGGCACATATCCTATCTGTAGCACTGTGTGTCTATTATAGACCAGGACAGATGCGGGAGGTCACCTGTGGGCACAATGTTGGGCACATATCACATCTGTAGCACTGTGTGTCTATTATAGACCAGGACAGATGCGGGAGGTCACTTATGGACACAGTTATGGGCACATATCCCATCTGTAGAACTGTGTGTCCATTATAGACCAGGAAGAAGGCGGCAGGTCACCTGTGGGCACAGTTATGGGCACATATCCCATCTGTAGCACTGTGTGTCTATTATAGACCAGGACAGAGGCGGGAGGTCACCTGTGGGCACAGTTATGGGCACATATCCAATCTGAAGCACTGTGTGTCTATTATAGTCCAGGACAGAGGCGGGAGGTCACCTGTGGGCACAGTTATGGGCACATATCCCATCTGTAGCACTGTGTGTCTATTATAGACCAGGGCAGAGGCGGGAGGTCACCTGTGGGCACAGTTATGGGCAAATATCCCATCTGAAGCACTGTGTGTCTATTATAGACCAGGACAGAGGCGGGAGGTCACCTGTGGACACAGTTATGGGAAAATATCACATTTGTAGCACTCTGTGTCTATTATAGACCAGAATAGAGGCGGGGGGTCACCTGTGGACATAGTTATGGGCACATATCCTATCTGTAGCACTGTGTGTCTATTATAGACCAGGACAGAGGCGGGTGGTCACCTGTGGACACAGTTATGGGCAAATATCCCATTTGTAGCACTGTGTGTCTATTATAGACCAGAATAGAGGCGGGGGGGGGGGGTCACCTGTGGGCACAGTTATGGGCACATATCCCATCTGTAGCACTGTGTGTCTATTATAGATCAGGGCAGAGACTGGAGGTCACCTGTGGGCACAGTTATGGGCACATATCCCATCTGAAGCACTGTGTGTCTATTATAGTCCAGGACAGAGGCGGGAGGTCACCTGTGGGCACAGTTATGGGCACATATCCCATCTGTAGCACTGTGTGTCTATTATTGACTACGACAGAGGCGGGAGGTCACCTGTGGGCACAGTTATGGGCACATATCCCATCTGTAGCACTGTGTGTCTATTATTGACTACGACAGAGGCGGGAGGTCACCTGTTGGCACAGTTATGGGCACATATCCCATCTGTAGAGCTGTGTGTCTATTATAGACCAGGACAGAGGTGAGAGGTCACCTGTGGGCACAGTTATGGACCCATATCCCATCTGTAGCACTGTGCGTCTATTATAGACCAGGACAGAGGCGGGAGGTAACATGTAGGCACAGTTATGGGCACATATCCCATCTGAAGCACTGTGTGTCTATTATAGACCAGGACAGAGGCGGAAAGTCACCTGTAGGCACAGTTATGGGCACATATTCCATCTTTAGCATTGCGTGTCTTTTATAGACCAGGACATAGGTGGGAGGTCACATGTAGGCACAGTTATGGGCACATATCCCATCTGTAGCACTGCGTGTCTTTTATAGACCAGGGCAGAGGTGGGAGGTCACCTGTGGGCACATATCCCGTCTGTAGCACTGTATGTCTATTATAGGGCAGGACAGAGGCGGGAGGTCACCTGTGGGCACAGTTATGGGCACATATCCCATCTGTAGCACTGTGTGTCTGTTATAGACCAGGGCAGAGGTGGGAGGTCACCTGTGGGCACATATCCCATCTGTAGCACTGTATGTCTATTATAGGCCAGGACAGAGGCGGGAGGTCACCTGTGGGCACAGTTATGGGCACATATCCCATCTGTAGCACTGTGTGTCTGTTATAGACCAGGACAAAGGTGGGAGGTCACCTGTGGGCACATATCCCATCTGTAGCACTGTATGTCTATTATAGGCCAGGACAGAGGCGAGAGGTCACCTGTGGGCACAGGTATGGGCAAATATCCCATCTGTAGCACTGTGTGTCTATTATAGACCAGGACAGAAGTGGGAGGTCACCTGTAACACAGTTATGGGCACATATCCAATCTGTAGCACTGTGTGCGTGAGATCTGCGCCAGTTGTCTGGGGATTCCCCACACAGAGACCACCTACCTACAGTTACCTGGTGTCTGCTCATGCACGTGACCCAGCAACAGTAATGAGCGACTATTAAACACAAATTCTCTGCAGCTTCCCAGACAGTTGTTCAGCAATGCACTTTTAGGATGAGTCATTAATCTGTTAAAGGCAGACAGATGACTGAGATAAAAGCAGGATTTTTTTGCTGCTATAAAGTCTGTACACACGGCGCAGTCTGCCAGGTAATTTAAACACTGAGTACAGATTAGCTGTTCCTCTGCATATCTCACACACTTGCCTGTGCCACTTATTAAATGGCTTCATATATCTGTGGGCATATCTTTTCTTCATACCATCAGAGGCCGAGACTAGAAGCCTAGTGTTATTGTGCACTGGACCGTGCTAAGCTTAGTATGCAAGTCCTTTGTAAAACAGAATTACCAGAGAATGTTTAGCGCCATATACTTTCAGATTACAAGTTATGTGCTGTGCTCGAGTGCTAAAAAAAGTTAGAATGACTTGAGACATGAAATAAAGTGTTAGGGCTAGAAGAAAGTATCACAAAACACAAGTAAAACTTATTAAAGTATTACACTCATATTTCTATACATATACAATGTAAAATATAAGTTTATTATTGAAATAAAAGTATAAGAAGTGTTTTAAAGGGATATGTTATATCTCATGTGTATATATATATATATATATATTTGTATGTGTGTATGTACAGTATATACAAATATGTATATATAAATATAGACAGCAGGCAGGCCAGCACTCACAGTTAACATTTCATCCACCCAGGGTGCTTCCATTGTATTGATAGTAGTAAAGAATGGGGATGCACTTGCCAGGATTTCCAAAGTTACCTTTAATGTAACGTTTCGGGGTGTTACCCCCTTCGTCAGACAATACAAAATAACATTGCATATGTTAGATCGCTTGTGGCTTTTGCTCAAGTGAAAACTTTTTTTTACTTTCACCTTGTAATGCGAGTGTAAGAATAGGAACGCTATTGATTTAACTTGTGCAGTTAAATAGCGCTAGTATTTTTGTGCTCCATCTGTAATCTAGCTCACCGTTGTGCTACGTTTAAGCCTCACATTAGTGTGCATATCTGTGTCGCTTTCCTACAATCTTATGCAAATGACTTCTCATGTTTGTATCCTCTGCTTGTTTTGTCAGATAAGTGCAATATCATGTCAGACAAGCAATAAATAATACTTGCCAACTGTCCTGATTTTCCCGGGAAACTTGCTTTTTGTTGGAATCCTGTCCTGTAGTTGGCCATATATATATATATATATATATATATATATATATGTGTGTGTGTGTTTGTATATTGCAACATCTGAGTCTGTAAGTTACATTATATAACATCTCATTTGGTAATTTTGTGTCTGAATCTCCTGCAGTTTGTGGATTAGACTGAATAAAACAAAATACTTTCGGCTCTATGTATTAAACAACGGATGCTACATTGGAGCTCTTGTAGGGCAGGCTCACTCATGTGACCGCTGTTTCTTACCAGAGGTGGCAGAGATAAATAATCCAGAACTTGTCTTTCGGGTGATGGACAGGCCCTGCTGTAGCAGTAGGTGGCGTTGCACACAGAGCTAATATTTTGTGTGTATTGTGTGTAATTTATTATGTGTGTTTTAAAGGGGAACAAATTGGGCAGAGTTATGGAAACCATCCATGGGTGTGGCTTTTAGATGCAACAAAATTACTTTAGTGCCCTTTAAGGGGATATGAAACGCAATTTTTTTCTTTTGTGATTCAGATAGATTATGTGATTTTAAACAACTTTATAATTTATTTCTATTATCAATTTATCTTTGTTAAAAATCAAGGACGTAAGCTTAGGAGCCGGCCAATTTCTGGAACACTATATGGCAGCAGTTTTGCAAGATTGTTATCCATTTGCAAGAGCACTGGAGGGCAGCACTGTTTCCTGCCATGTAGTGCTCCAGATGACTACCTAGGTATCTTTTTAACACAGAACATCATAGTAATGAAGCAGATTTGGTAATAGAAGTGAATTGGAAACTTTTTTTGAATTGTATGTTCTGTCTGAATCGCAAAAGAAAATGTTTGGATTTCATATCCCTTTAATGTCAGAAGAGACAGGAACATCCCACCAGATGTGTCTGGGTCCTGCAAGGTTCAGCTGATATTGGTGTCTTTTTAAAATAATTGTTATGTTTTGAGGAGTGAAATGTATACAGAACGCTGCAGCTCACTATGGGGCCCATTTATCAAGCTCCGTATGGAGGTTGAAGGGCCGTGTTTCTGGCGAGCCTTCAGACTCGCCAGAAACACCAGTTATAAAGCAGCGGTTTAAAGACCGCTGCTCCATAACCTGTCCGCCTGCTCTGAGGAGGCGGACAGAGATTGCGTGAAATCAACCCGATCGAATACGATCGGATTGATTGACACCCGCTGCTAGCGGCCGATTGGCGGCGAATCTGCAGGGGGCGGCGTTGCACCAACAGTTCACAAGAGCTGCTGGTGTAATGCTGAATGCGGAGAGCGTATTGCTCTCCCCATTCAGCGATGTCTGTCGGACATGATCCGCTGATCAGATCATGTCGGACAGACATTTCATTAATAGGCCCCTATAACACCATCAATAACACATTTGTTTTTATCTGAGGCAGGATAACCTCTCCCTCCTGCATGGGGACAATATGACAGCCGTAAGCCAATCAATAGAAAACACTTTTCCAGGAAACCTTCTTCATTGTTTGTGTTTTTTCCCCCAAAACGTTACAAGCCAGGGAGACCCAAGGGCAAAATTGCCAATGTTCAGTGGCTAGTGATGCCTGTGCTCTGTGGAGGGGCTTATTGTACTGTGGGTGTGGCTGGGCATGTAGTTGGCAGAGGCATGGTAGGGTGGTTGTATGTGTGTGTATGTGTGTGCATGTGTGTTTATATGTGTGTACATGTGTGTTTGTATGTGTGTGCATGTGTTATGTGTGTGTATGTGTATTTATATGTGTGCGTATGTGTGTTTATATGTGCGTTTGAGTTTATATGTGTGTGTATGAGATTATATGTGTGCTTATGTGTGTGCATGGGTGTTTGTATGTGTGTGTATGAGTTTATATGTGTGTATGTGTGTTTATATGTGCGTGCATGTGTGTTAATTTGTGTGTGTATGTGTTTTTATATATGTGTGTATGTGTGTGCATGTGTATTATATGTGTGTGTATGTTTGTTTGTATGTGTGTGCATGTGTTATGTGTGTGTATGTGTATTTATATGTGTGCGTATGTGTGTTTATATGTGCGTTTGAGTTTATATGTGTGTGTATGAGTTTATATGTGTGTGTGCGTGTGTATGTGTGTTTATATATGTGTGTGCATGTATGTTTATATGTGTGTATGTGTGTTTATATGTGCGTGTATGTGTGTTAATTTGTGTGTGTATGTGTTTTTATATATGTGTGTATGTGTGTGCATGTGTATTATATGTGTGTGTATGTTTGTTTATGTGTGTGTATGTGTGTTTATATGTGTGTTTATATGTGTGAATGTGTGTGCATGTGTATTTATATGTGTGTTTGTGTGTGCATGTGTGTTTATATGTGTGTTTATGTGTGTGCATGTGTGTTTATATGTTTATGCATGTGTGTTTGTATGTGTGTATGTGTGTTTATATGTTTGTTCATGTGTGTGCATGTGTGTTTATATGTATGTGTGTGTGTATGTGTGTTTTATATATGTGTGTACATGTGTGTTTATATGTGTGTATGTATGTGCGTTTATATGTGTGTGAATGTGTGTTTATATGTGTGTGTATTAGGGCTGCACGATTAATCGCATATGCGATTTAAAACCGTGATTAATCGCTGTGATTTTAAAACCGCGAGAGTCGCGATTTTTTGCTAAAAAAATCCTCAGAAGTGGCTGTAATGCATTGATTTGTATGTGATTTCTTGCAAACCAGCTCCATCTAGTGGTTGCTTTTAGCACACATTTGTAAAATGGCTGTTTTACTTTCACTTTCTGATCTCAGAGAAGCAGCCGGCCAGCCGATCAATCTAGAAGTCTAAAATCAGTGCCCATGCAGGAATGAATAGGAGGAAAAGCCAATTACTTATATTTCCCCCAGGGACGTCTGCAGTCTGAAACTTAGGATGTGTAAACATTATGGAACCTCCCACACAATCTCCTGCTCTCTGAGAAACGGCTCAAATACATAGCAGATGCAGTTAACCCACTGCTGCCAAAAAAAGGCTAAAACTACAGTCCCCTCTGCTGCTGGGTTAACTGCATCTACAATGTATGTGATATCAGCAAGGCAAAGCATTTTTGAAAGGAACAGCCCCCCTACTGCTAATATGCCTGTATTGGATTCCTGGACAGGAGCAGGACTCATTTTCAGTCAAATTAAAATGTTTTAAAAAAGGATATATATATATATATATATATATATATATATATATATACAGGGAGTGCAGAATTATTAGGCAAATGAGTATTTTGACCACATCATCCTCTTTATGCATGTTTTCTTACTCCAAGCTGTATAGGCTCGAAAGCCTACTACCAATTAAGCATATTAGGTGATGTTCATCTCTGTAATGAGAAGGGGTGTGGTCTAATGACATCAACACCCTATATCAGGTGTGCATAATTATTAGGCAACTTCCTTTCCTTTGGAAAAATGGGTCAAAAGAAGGACTTGACAGGCTCAGAAAAGTCAAAAATAGTGAGATATCTTGCAGAGGGATGCAGCACTCTTAAAATTGCAAAGCTTCTGAAGCGTGATCATCGAACAATCAAGCGTTTCATTCAAAATAGTCAACAGGGTCGCAAGAAGCATGTGGAAAAACCAAGGCGCAAAATAACTGCCCATGAACTGAGAAAAGTCAAGCGTGCAGCTGCCAAGATGCCACTTGCCACCAGTTTGGCCATATTTCAGAGCTGCAACATCACTGGAGTGCCCAAAAGCACAAGGTGTGCAATACTCAGAGACATGGCCAAGGTAAGAAAGGCTGAAAGACGACCACCACTGAACAAGACACACAAGCTGAAACGTCAAGACTGGGCCAAGAAATATCTTAAGACTGATTTTTCTAAGGTTTTATGGACTGATGAAATGAGAGTGAGTCTTGATGGGCCAGATGGATGGGCCCGTGGCTGGATTGTTAAAGGGCAGAGAGCTCCAGTCCGACTCAGACGCCAGCAAGGTGGAGGTGGAGTACTGGTTTGGGCTGGTATCATCAAAGATGAGCTTGTGGGGCCTTTTCGGGTTGAGGATGGAGTCAAGCTCAACTCCCAGTCCTACTGCCAGTTTCTGGAAGACACCTTCTTCAAGCAGTGGTACAGGAAGAAGTCTGCATCCTTCAAGAAAAACATGATTTTCATGCAGGACAATGCTCCATCACACGCATCCAAGTACTCCACAGCGTGGCTGGCAAGAAAGGGTATAAAAGAAGAAAATCTAATGACATGGCCTCCTTGTTCACCTGATCTGAACCCCATTGAGAACCTGTGGTCCATCATCAAATGTGAGATTTACAAGGAGGGAAAACAGTACACCTCTCTGAACAGTGTCTGGGAGGCTGTGGTTGCTGCTGCACGCAATGTTGATGGTGAACAGATCAAAACACTGACAAAATCCATGGATGGCAGGCTTTTGAGTCTTTGCAAAGAAAGGTGGCTATATTGGTCACTGATTTGTTTTTGTTTTGTTTTTGAATGTCAGAAATGTATATTTGTGAATGTTGAGATGTTATATTGGTTTCACTGGTAAAAATAAATAATTGAAATGGGTATATATTTGTTTTTTGTTAAGTTGCCTAATAATTATGCACAGTAATAGTCACCTGCACACACAGATATCCCCCTAAAATAGCTATAACTAAAAACAAACTAAAAACTACTTCCAAAACTATTCAGCTTTGATATTAATGAGTTTTTTGGGTTCATTGAGAACATGGTTGTTGTTTAATAATAAAATTAATCCTCAAAAATACAACTTGCCTAATAATTCTGCACTCCCTGTATATATATACACACATACACACACACATATATATATATATATATATATATAAATATATATATATATATGTGTGTGTGTGTATATGTGTGTGTAACTGTGTATGTGATTGTATATTATATATGTGTGTATATATATATATATAGGAAATACAACAACAAAGGGGTTTGGTTAAGCACACCTGATAGAAAAAAAGGCCTTTTATATAGTAGCACACATATTGTGGGAGTGCTGCCAAAGTGACCAAAATAACAAAACAACACAACAACAAGTATTGGCGCACATCCAAACACTTAAGTCCACATATTTATAACATATTTATATATACTTTAAAAAATATATTTGTCTGCTAAATATTCTTTAAATTGTTAAAATAAAATTGGGATCATTGTCTCACAATATTATTAACATATATTTATGCTGCAAAAAGTTTTGGCTGTTAAATATGCTTTTAAATAAAAATGGGATCTTAGTCACACAATATGGCCATATTCTGCTAAGCCAGTCACCACTTACTAGGTGTCCCAAAATAGACTGGTCCTAACACTAATCAGTTTAGCTTTGCTGGGCTGAGTCATTTGATTCTAATATTCAAATACAGAATTCCAACACTGCAGTACTATGTCTCAAACCATGTATATATATATATATATATATATATATATACAATTGTGTGTGTATGTGGCTTAAACTGCTTCATTTGTTAATCATACCACTGTCCAAGAAAACATGACAATGTTGTGTCTCATAAGACCTAATAACTGGCTAGTGGCTACTATTTAATCACATCACAGGCAGCAAATTTTTATTTTAACTATTTTTTGTTTTGTATTTTTATGCTCCAATAGTGTATTGGACATTGAGAAACATGTACATTAAGATTCTGTAGTGTTAAGTAAACTTTAGAATGCAAAACAAAGTTGTTATAGTCATTTATAAGAAAATTGCGATTAAATCGCAATTGCAGGTTTTTTTCAAAAAGATCGCAATTTTTTTTTTTTGTCCATATCGCCCAGCCCTAGTGTGTATGTGTGTGCATGTGTGTTTATATGTGTGTGCATGTGTGTGCAATGCATGTGTTTTTATATGTGTGTGCATGTGTATTTATATGTGTGTGTATGTGTGTTTATATGTGTGTATGGGTTTGTATGTGTGTATGCGTGTTTATATGTGCGTTTTGTTTGCCTGTTATTTTCGGTAAAATTGTGTAGCATGTTTCAAATTTGATGATAGCCTAGAGCTGCTGTTTAAGTTTATTACTTGACTTGCTGTTCTGCATATAATGAGTTTTCTAGGACTATACTTTATTTGGATAATTGGTATAAAAAAAACCCTGTTAAATATGATTCTGTTACATAGAACTAAATGAAGAATAATACAGTATATTGATATTTATAATTGTATTAAGTAGGGATGCACCAACATTTTGGTTGCAGAAACATTTTGGCCGAAAATGGCATTATTTTTTGCCTGTTTTTTTTTCTTCTTGGTAAAATTATTGTGTAGCATATTATTGTTTTAAGATATTTTGTTCCAATTTTTCTGTTACTTTCAATAAAAGTGTGGGCTTTTTTAATGGCTCTAATTATGCAAAAAACAAACTAAAAAAAAACAAAAAAAAGAAAATAATTTGAAAAAATACATTTTCGGTATCAGTTTCGGTTTTCGGCCAAGTGCATCCCGGATTTTCGGATTCCGTTTCGGTCCAGAATTTCGATTTCGGTGCATCACTAGTGTTTATAGGTGTGTGTATGAGTTTATATGTGTGTGCATGTGTGTTTATATGTGTGTGCATGTGTGTTTATACAGTATGTGTGGGCATGTGTGTTTATACAGTATGTGTGGGCATGTGTGTTCATATGTGTGTGTTTGAGTTTATATGTGTGCGTATGTGTGTACATGTGTGTTTATATGTGTGTGTATGAGTTTATGTGTGCGTATGTGTGTGCATGTGTGTTTATATGTGTGTGTATGAGTTTATATGTGCGTATGTGTGTGTATGTGTGTTTATATGTGTGCACATGTGTGTATATGTGTGTATATGTGTGTACATGTGTGTTTATATGTGTGTGCATGTGTGTTTATATGTGTGCACATGTGTGTATATGTGTGTACATGTGTGTTTATATGTGTGTGCATGTGTGTTTATATGTGTGTGTATGTTTTTATATGTGTGTGCATGTGTGTTTATATGTGTGTGTATGTGTTTATATGTGTGTGCATGTGTGTTTATATGTGTGTGCATGTGTGTTTATATGTGTGTGTATGAGTTTATATGTGCGTGCGTGTGTGTGCATGTGTGTGTACATGTGTGTTTATATGTGTGTGCATGTGTGTTTATATGTGTGTGTATGTGTTTATATGTGTGTGCATGTGTGTTTATATGTGTGTGTATGTGTGTGCATGTGTGTTTATATGTGTGTGTATGAGTTTATATGTGTGTGTGTGCATGTGTGTACATGTGTGTTTATATGTGTGTGCATGTGTGTTTATATGTGTATGTATGAGTTTATATGTGTGCGCATGTGTGTTTATATGTATGTGCATGAGTTTATATGTGTGTGTGTACATGTGTGTTTATATGTGTGTGCATGTGTATTTATATGTGTGTGTATGTGTTTATATGTGTGTGCATGTGTGTTTATATGTATGTGTTTATATGTGTGTGCATGTGTGTTTGTATGTGTTTATATGTGTGTGCATGTGTGTTTATGTGTGTGTATGTGTTTATATGTGTGTGCATGTGTGTTTGTATGTGTGTGTATGAGTTTATATGTGCGTGTGTACATGTGTGTGTATATGTGTGTACATGTGTGTGCATGTGTGTTTATATGTGTGTGTATGTGTTTATATGTGTGTGCATGTGTGTTTATATGTGTGTGTATGTGTTTATATGTGTGTGCATGTGTGTTTATATGTGTGTATCTGTTTATATGTGTGTGCATGTGTGTTTATATGTGTGTGTATGAGTTTATATGTGCGTGTGTGCATATGTGTGTACATGTGTGTTTATATGTGTGTGCATGTGTGTTTATATGTGTGTGTATGAGTTTATATGTGCGTGTGTGTGCATATGTGTGTACATGTATGTTTATATGTGTGTGCAATTGTGTGTTTATATGTGTGTGTATGTGTTTATATGTGTGTGCATGTGTGTTTATAAGTGTGTGTGTATGTGTGTGCATGTGTGTTTATATGTGTGTATGTGTTTATATGTGTGTGTGAGTTTATATGTGTGTGTGAGTTTATATGTGTGTATATGTGTGTACATGTGTGTGTATATGTGTGTACATGTGTGTTTATATGTGTGTGCATGTGTGTTTATATGTGTGTGTATGTGTTTATATATGTGTACATGTGTGTTTATATGTGTTTATATGTGTGTGTGCATGTGTGTTTATATGTGTGTGTATGAGTTTGCGTGTATGTGTATATATATATATATATATATATATATACATTTTATTCTGTTCCTAAGTTTTGAGCAGGCTCAAATTTGAGCTCATGGTTCATTTTGACACTGTCCCTGAATGATTCATTTTAATAGAGGGTGAAGTGATCTGGGAATGAGGTATTGGCACAGCACAGATCACAGATCCCCTGGCCCGTGTGCCTCTCTTCTGTAGCAGAATAATGAAAGTGATTGTCAGGCTACCTCAGTAACATAAAACCCGGCCTGGGTACAGTGCAGGTTAGCTGGTGATGTGTGCATGGTTTGGTACAAGCCTTGATCCGCGCTTGTTCACTGCTGTCCTGTAACGCTCCCTGTGTTGGACGTTGTAGGCAGCTGATCCGTAATGGATTATATTTAGAAGCAGATGTTCCCCCTACACCAGGTTTACTTTATCTGCGCTTTAGTATGAAACCCACGTGGCTGCACATTTCCATTAAGCTACAAGAGCCCTCGAGTGCTGCTGCCATTGTTATTTTAATTAAACCAGCTCTCGCCCACATGAACCTGTGTGTACAATAATGCTGCTTAAGGGGATTGAAAAAAAATCATTGAAATTGAAGAAAAAAAAAATCATCTGCATTGAAGAAAAAAAAATCTAGAGCAGTACTGAGTATGTACTGACACAATGGTGCAACTTGTGGGTGACACATTATTGGGGTTCACAGACAGATTTATTTGGATTTTCACTAAAACAGCAATTCCAATCCATCAAAAAACACTTTGAGCAAGATTACAAGTCACGCAGCAAATCAGTTGTGAAAACACTGCGCGTGTTATGGCTTTTTCACATTTGGGGTTGTGCAGCTAATTTATTTTGCACGCGCGTTAAGCCTTGTAATCTAAACAGCCAAACCGTGTTTACGTATTCCCCATAGAAGTCAATGGGAAAGACAAATAGAACCCCCCCCCCACAAAAACACTAATCTGTTGCGCAAAACTCTTGACGTATTCTCTTCAAAAAGTGTACAAGAAAATGTGATTATTTCATATTGCAAAAATGTTCTATTTATTTCTAAATAAATATTTCTCTATATATCTGATGATTTTTGTACTTATATATTTAATTATAGCAAGATATGTATATGATTATTTATATATATATATATATATATATATATATATATATATATATATATATATATCTATATATATCTATATATATATATATCTATATATATATATATCTAGATATCTCGTGATCTATATGCGAATATCTCCTTGAAAATACATCTGAGATATTGGTTAATGTGCATAAGATTGTATTGTGAAATATTTTCATTATCTCCATAGTTAAACATATCTCTATACATATAAATCCATGTTTCTCTATGTATGTGTATGTGTCAATGTAAAATCCCTGCGTCGGTTTTTTTTTTCTTACACCCGAGATCTCATATCTTTGATCCCTTATAACTTTTGTGTACAATATTTTTATAAAATAATTTTTATTAGACTATCGGCTAGATTACAAGTGTTGTGGTACGGCTTTTAACGCTGAAAAAATGGCCATTCGTAATGGCCAGGAATGCATATTACATGTTGTGTCGGTATAGCTGTAATGCAAGCATTTTAGCTTGTAACGCAACGTCCATTCCGCACTCAAAAAAATAACGTTTTTGTGTGGGATTTTCATAGCGCCGATATTACAGGTTGTGCGTTGAGGTTAAAATGCTTGCGTTACAGCCTATACCGACACGATCCATACTGCCATTTGAGACCAGTAGTTATGGATTTGGCAAAAAAAAAATGTTTCACAAAACTAAAGTGTTACAAAGTACACTAACACCCATAAACTACCTATTAACCTCTAAACCGCCGTCCTTCTGCATTGCAAACACTATTTAAAATGTATTAATCCCTAATCTGCCGCCCACCCACATTGCGACTATTAAATAAACCTAATAACCCCTAATCTGCTGCCCACCCACATAGCCAACACTATTTAAATATATTAACCCCTAATCCGCTGCTCCCCGACATCGCTGCTACTATAATAAAGTTATTAACCCCTAAACCTCCGGCCTCCCACATCGCCGCCACTATAATAAATTTATTAACCCCTAAACCTCCGGCCTTCCACATCGCTGCCACTAAATAAACCTATTAACCCCTAAACTGCCGGCCCCCCACATCGCAAAACACTAAATTAAGCTATTATCCCCTAAACCTAACACCCCCCTAACTTTAAATTAAAATTACAATATAACTATATTTAAATAAATAAAAACTTACCTGTGAAATAAAAATAAACCTAACATTAAACTATAAATTAACCTAACTTAGGGCAATGCCCTACAAAAGGCCCTTTTAAGGGCTATTGGTAGTTTATTGTAGGCTAGGGGGTGTTTGTATTTTGGGCAGGCTCTTTTTATTTTTATAGGGCTTTTAGATAAAGTGTAATTGTTTTAATTTTGATAATTTATTTATTTATATTTCTCTTGTAAGATGTATCGAGTCCACGGATTCATCCTTACTTGTGGGATATTCTCCTCCCCTACAGGAAGTGGCAAAGAGAGCACCCACAGCAGAGCTGCCTATATAGCTCCCCCCTTAACTCCACCCCCCAGTCATTCTCTTTGCCTACTCTAAGTAACTAGGAAGTGCAGAGCGAGTGTGGTGACAAAAATGTTAGTTTTTTATTTCTCAAGCAAAAGTTTGTTATTTTAAATGGTGCTGGTGTGTACTATTTACTCTTTGGTAGAAAAGGAGATGAAGATTTCTGCAAGGAGGATTATGATCTTAGCACTTTGTAACTAAGATCCACTGCTGTTCTTACAAGGGCTGAAGAGTACAGGAAAACTTCAGTTGGGGGAACGGTTTGCAGGCTAAAATGCATATGAGGTATGTTCAGTCTATGTTTTTCTAGACAGACTGTGTTTGTTCTAGAAAGGGCTGGCAATATCCCCATGGGGAAAGGGTAAGCTGTATTCAGACACTTGGATAAGAATTTCAGCTTGCTTGAAGGGCTCATTTGTTACTGGTGACACTGTTAAAAAACAAACAAAAAAACAAACAAAAAAAAAACGTTTTTCTTTGTTCAAGTTAATGATGCATTTATAACGTTTTTTGAAGGGACTGAAGGGGTCTTTGTGGCTTTTGTTAGTTTTTTTTTAACCCACATGGTTAATTAAGAGACACTCAGGTGTTTTTCTAATAGGCCTCAAAACATTGAGTGAGGTGGGAGGGGCCTATTTTCGCGCTTCATTTGCGCAGTTTCTTTTCCTTAAGAGTCATCCAACTGCTCCTGCTGTGTTTGAGGGCTGTAAATGAGGTTTTTTCCCCACAAATCATTCTGAAGGGCAGGTAGGCGCCACAGCAGGGCTGTGGCAAGGTGCTGAAAGTCTTTTTTACCGGTTTTGAAGTTTTTTCAATCTGGTTTTACCATTAAGGGGTTAATTGTTTATTTGCAAAGTTACTAAGGCTGTAAGATAATACTGTAAAAATTTTGTTAAGTTTACTGCTTTTTTACACTGTTTTGCAGAACTTGTGCAGCTTTTTTTCTCTTAAAGGCACAGTACCGTTTTATTTCTAAGTGTTATTTACTTAGATTTCCGTCAAACATCTTCTTTGTTTGTTGTTTATTCTGGTAAGCGGAGAGGTCAAAGGGCTACGGCTACCTCTTTCCTTTTGGCTGAAAAGCATCATCCGTTTAGCCTATGAGACTGCTGGATGGCAGCCTCCTGAAAGGATTACTGCTCATTCTACTAGAGCTGTGGCTTCCACATGGGCTTTTAAAAATGAGGCTTCTGTTGAACAGATTTGTAAGGCGGCGACTTGGTCTTCGCTTCATACTTTTTCCAAATTTTACAAATTCGATACTTTTGCTTCTTCGGAGGCTATTTTTGGGAGAAAGGTTCTACAAGCAGTGGTGCCTTCCGTTTAAGGTCCCTGTCTTGTCCCTCCATTCATCCGTGTCCTAAAGCTTTGGTATTGGTATCCCACAAGTAAGGATGAATCCGTGGACTCGATACATCTTACAAGAAAAAACATAATTTATGCTTACCTGATAAATTTATTTCTCTTGTGATGTATCGAGTCCACGGCCCACCCTGTTTTTTAAGACAGGCATATATATTTTTATTTTTAAACTTTCAGTCACCACTGCACCCTATGGTTTCTCCTTTTTTCTTCCTAGCCTTCTGTCGAATGACTGGGGGGTGGAGTTAAGGGGGGAGCTATATAGGCAGCTCTGCTGTGGGTGTTCTCTTTGCCACTTCCTGTAGGGGAGGAGAATATCCCACAAGTAAGGATGAATCCGTGGACTTGATACATCACAAGAGAAATAAATTTATCAGGTAAGCATAAATTATGTTTTTGTAAGCTTAGTGTTTTTTATTTTTCGTAATTTAGTGTTTATTTTTTTTGGTCACTTTTTTTTTCGTAGTGTTAGGTTTTTTAAATTTTGTAATTTAGATTTTTTAATTGGTAGTATTTTTTTATTTTATTAGAATAGTTATGTTAGGTAATTTATAGTTTAATGTTAGGTTTATTTTTATTTCACATGTAATTTTTTATTTATTTAAATATAGTTATATTGTGAATTTAATTTAAAGTTAGGGGGTTAGGTTTAAGGGTTAATAGTTTAATTTAGTGTTTTGCGATGTGGGGGCCAGCGGTTTAGGGGTTAATAGGTTTATTTAGTGGCGGCGATCCGGGAGGCCGGAGGTTTATGGGTTAATAGGTTTATTTAGTGGCGGCGATGTGGGAGGCCGGAGGTTTAGGGGTTAATAGGTTTATTTTGTGGCGGCGATGTGGGAGACCGGAGGTTTAGGGGTTTATAACTTTTTTATAGTGGCGGCAATGTCGGGGAGTGGCGAAATATGGGTTAATAACTTTTATTAATGTTGGCGATGTCGGGAGAGGTAGATTAGGGTTAATAACTTTATTAAGGTGTCGGCGATGTCAGGGGCGGCGGATTAGGGTGTTTAGACTTGGGGTTTATGTTAGGGTGTTAGGTTTAAACGTAACTTTTTTCCCCCATAGACATCAATGGGGTTGTGTTATGGAGATTTTTCATTCTGCATTTCAGGTGTTAGGTTTTTTTCTAGCACTCTCTCCCCATTGATGTCTATGGGGGAAAGCGTGCATGAGCAGGTAAAAGCAGTCTTTGGATTTTGTGCGGTATGGAGCTCGCACAAGGAGGCTTTTCAGTAACTCGTAATGGCAGCGCTATGGAGAGTGAAATAACGCAACTTTTTTGGCGTTAGTTTCGCACCCTGTTTAGCGCAAAACTCGTTATCTAGGTGAGTGTTAATATGAGTGTAACTGTACTTTGTAATGTATTTTTTAAGTGTTTCGTTAAACTTTCATGTTGCGCAAAACTGTTAACTACAGTTTTTCGAGCGCGAAAAGGAAGATTGTTGCATTAAAGGGGAATGCACGTGCACAGTCACGATTTTTCAAGACTTGTAATAGCTGTGCAATGGAAATTGATTGCGAATAGACCATATCGCGCACAGAAAACTAAAAAAGTGCAACTTGTAATCTTGCCCTTTAGATTTTTGGATTTATTTCATTCTGTGCCACAAGCAGTTGAAACCACAATTTGGCCAGTTTCAGATGCTTTATCCTGGCTGTGTGTCCCGCTTGTTTAAGTCAACGCTAAATACAGGGCACCTCAAAATTTGGGTCTGACATCAAGATTTGTGAGCAATGATCCTGTTCCAGCTGGTCACATTCTGAAAGGACCTTTAAAATATAAAACACTGTCATTTGTTAGATCATGTTATTTTCACAGTAAAGTCACTAGATAACTATGGGGTGACAGTAATGTCACTAGCTAACTATGGGGTGACAGTAATGTCACTAGATAACTATGGGGTGACAGTAAAATCACTAGCTAACTATGGGGTGACTGTAATGTCACTAGCTAAGTATGGGTGAATTAGTAATGTCACTAGCTAACTATGGGTGAATTAGTAATATCACTAGCTAACTATGGGTTGATTGTAATGTTACTAGCTAACTATGGGGTGACAGTAAAATCACTAGCTAACTATGGGGTGACTGTAATGTCACTAGCTAACTATGGGGTGCATAAATAATGTTACTAGCTAACTATGGGGTGACAGTAATGTCACTAGCTAACTATGGAGTGAATTAGTAATGTCACTAGCTAACTATGGGGTGACTGTAATGTCCCTAGCTAAATATGGGGTGAATCAGTAATGTCATTAGCTAACTATGGGGTGACTGTAATGTCACTAGGTAACTATCGGGGGAATTAGTAATTTCACTAGCTAACTATGGGATGACTGTAATATCACTAGCTAACTATGGGTTGATTGTAATGTTACTAGCTAACTATGGGGTGACAGTAAAATCACTAGCTAACTATGGGGTGACTGTAATGTCACTAGCTAACTATGGGGTGAATAAATAATGTTACTAGCTAACTATGGGGTGACAGTAATGTCACTAGCTAACTATGGAGTGAATTAGTAATGTCACTAGCTAACTATGGGGTGACTGTATTGTCCCTAGCTAAATATGGGGTGAATCAGTAATGTCATTAGCTAACTATGGGGTGACTGTAATGTCACTAGGTAACTATCGGGGGAATTAGCAATTTCAGTAGCTAACTATGGGATGACTGTAATATCACTAGCTAACTATGGGGTGACTGTAATGTCACTAGCTAACTAGGGGGTAATTGTAGTGTCACTAGCTATATGGGATGACTGTAATGTCACTAGTTAGCTATGGGATGACTGTTATGTCCCTAGCTAGCTATGGGGTGACTGTAATGTCACTAGTTAGCTAAGGGGTTACTGTAATGTCACTAGCTAACTATGGGGTGAGTTAGTAATGTCACTAGCTAACTATGGGGTGAGTTAGTAATGTCATTAGCTAACTATGGGGTGAATTAGTAATGTCACTAGCTAACTATGGGATGAGTGTAATGTCACTAGCTAACTATGGTGTGACTGTAATGTCACTAGCTAACTAGGGGATGACAGTAATGTCACTAGCTAACTACGGGGTAACTGTAATGTCACTAGCTAGCTAAGGGGTTACTGTAATGTCACTAGCTAACTATGGAGTGAATTAGTAATGTCACTAGCTAACTATGGGGTGAGTTAGTAATGTCACTAGCTAACTATGGGCTGAATTAGTAATGTCACTAGCTAACTATGGGATGAGTGTAATGTCACTAGCTAACTATGGTGTGACTGTAATGTCACTAGCTAACTAGGGGATGACAGTAATATCGCTAGCTAACTATGGGGTGACTGCAATGTTACTAGTTATCTATGGGATGACTGTAATGTCACTAGCTAGCTATAGAATGACAGTAATGCCACTAGCTAACTATGGGGTGACTGCAATGTCACTAGTTATCTATGGGATGACTGTAATGTCACTAGCTATCTATGGGGTGACTAATGTCACTAGCTAACTATGGGGTGACTGTAATGTCGCTAGTTATCTATGAGGTGACTGTCATGTCACTAGCTTACTATAAGATTACTGTAATGCCACTAATTATCTATGGGGTGACTGTAATGTCACTAGCTAACTATGGAATGACTGTAATTTCACTAGTTCTGTATTGGGTGACTGTAATGTCACTAGCTAACCATGGGGTGACTTCAATGTCACTTATTCTGTATGGGGTGACTGTAATGTCACTAGCTAACCATAGGATGACTGTGATGTCACTAACTAACTATGGGGTGACTTTAATGTCAGTAGCTAACTACGGGGTGACTGTAATGTCACTAGCTAACCATGGGGTGACTGTAATGTCACTAGTTATCTATGGGATGACAGTAATGTCACTAGCTATCTATGGGATGACTGTAATGTCACTAGTTCTGTATGGAATGACTGTAATGTCACTAGTTCTGTATGGGTTGACTTTAATGTCACTAGCTAAACATGGGGTTACTGATGTCACTAGATAGCTATGGGGTGACTGTAATGTCACTAGTTATCTATGGGGTGAATTAGTAATGTCACTAACTATGTGGTGACTGTAATGTCACTAGTTATCTATGGGATGACTGTAATGTCACTAGCTAATTATGGAGTGACTGTAATGTCACTAGCTAGCTATGGGTTGACTGTAGTGTGTCTAGTATCTGTTGCTCACTGGCTCAAAGGTGCAACTCCCACCGTGTCTAGTATCTGTTGCTCACTGGCTCAAAGGGGCAACTCCCAACGTGTCTAGTATCTGTTGCTCAAAGGGGCAATTCCCACGTGTCTAGTATCTGTTTCTCACTGGCTCAATGGGGCAACTCCCACATGGTCTAGTATCTGTTGCCTACTGGCTCAAAGAGGCAACTCCCACTGTGTCTAGTATCTGTTACTCACTGGCTCAAAGGTGCAACTCCCACCGTGTCTATTGTCTGTTGCTCACTGGCTCAAAGGGGCAACTCCCATCGTGTCTAGAATTTGTGAATCACTGGCTTAAAGGGGCAACTCCCAGAGTGTCTAGATTCTGTTGCTTACTGACTCAAAGGGGCAACTCTCACAGTGTCTAGTATCTGTTGCTCACTGGTTTAAAGGGACAACTCCCACTGTGTCTAGTATCTGTTGCTCACTGGCTCAAAGGGGCAACTGTCACTGTGTCTAGTATCTGTTACTCACTGGCTCAAACGGGAACTCCCACATTGTCTAATATATGTTACTTACTGGCTCAAAGGGACAACTCCCACTGTGTCTAGTATCTGTTGCTCACTGGCTCAAAGGGGCAACTCTCACTGTGTCTATTATCAATTGCTCACTGGCTCAAAGGGGCAACTCTCACTGTGTCTATTATCAATTGCTCACTGGCTCAAAGGGGCACCTCCCACAGTGTCTAGTATCTATTGCACACTGGATCAAAGGGACAACTCCCAGTGTGTCTAGTATCTGTTGCTCACTGGCTCAAAGGGACAACTCCCAGTGTGTCTAGTATTTGTTACTCACTGGCTCAAAGGGGAAACTTCCACCTTGTCTAGTATCTGTTAGTCACTGGCTTAAAGGGGCAACTCCCACTGCATCTAGTATCCGTTGCTCACTGGCTCAAAGGGGCAACTCCCACTGTGTCTAGTATCTGTTGCTCACTGGCTCAAAGAGGCAACTCCCACCTTGTCTAGTATCTGTTACTCACTGGCTCAAAGAGGCAACTCCCATCATGTCTAGTTTCTGTTACTCACTGGCTCAAAGGGGCAGCTCCCACCTTGTCTAGTATATGTTGCTCCTTGGCTCAATGGGGCAACTCCCACTATGTCTAGTATATGTTGCTCAAAGGGGCAACTCCCACCGTGTCTAGTATCTGTTGCTCACTGACTCAAAGAGGCAACTCCCACCGTGTCTAGTATCTGTTACTCACTGGGTCAAAGAGGTAACTCCCACAGTGTCTAGTATCTGTTACTCACTAGCTCAAAGGGACAACTCCCTCTGTGTCTAGTATCTGTTACTCACTGGCTCCCACAGTAGTGAGTACGGCATGAAGCCGAAACGCGTATACTGTGAGCTCTATTTCTTGTACCCGCATCCTCCATGGATTTTAATATTTTTCTACAATAAAAGCTTAAATTTTATATGCTCCCGCTGTTGCTTCAACTCTTTTTCTTGGTTGAGTTACATTTTGCCTACTCGAAGCAACGCTACCTTCAAAGTGATTGCCTACTACTTGGCTATACTGGGACTGCTTGCAGTTTGGTACCTGTCTTGTCGCTATGGATGTGAGCCGCTTACCCTCCCGCATGAATAGATGGAGTCCATAAGGTGAGAGCTGAACTTCCAGTTGTTCTACCTGCTGAGAGCGGATGTACCGGATAGGCACACGGATACCGTGTTTCCACCAGGACCACCCGTACAGCGAGGAGGGACATTTGCGGACGCCGCACAGCAGGCTTCGGATGTACATCAGCCGAATAGGATCCACGGTGATGTCACACGCTGACAACGTCAGAGTCGAAGTGGAGATTAAACTGCAAGCTGTGGATACCGCAGCCTGAGAGGTATAATTCCGTTCCTTTCTCTCCTGCTTCATTGATTATAGACACTGACTGTTTGCAAAGAAAGTTTGTGATTACACAGGTACCTTTTTGTCTAAAACCTACATAGTAGGGCTTGCTTATGTTGTCCCGTATACAGTGACTGAATGTCATAATAATTACCTTATTAAACCTTTACCATACCCGGAACTTCTTTTGGTTATTCTAGTATCTGTTACTCACTGGCTCAAAGGGGCAACTCCCACTGTGTCTAGTATCTGTTACTCACTGGCTCAAAGCGTCAACTCCCACCGTGTATATTATTTGTTGCTCACTGGCTCAAAGGGGCAACTTCCACCGTGTCTAGTATCTGTTACTCACTGGCTCAAAGGGTCAACTCCCACCATGTCTAGTATCTGTTGCTCACTGACTCAAAGGGGCAACTCCCACCGTGTCTAGTATCTGTTACTTACTGTCTCAAAGGGGCAACTCCCATCGTGCCTAGTATCTGTTTCTCACTGGCTCAAAGGGGCAACTCCCACCGTGTCTAGTATCTGTTACTCACTGGCTCAAAGGAGCAACTCCCACTGTGTCTAGTATCTGTTACTCACTGGTTCAAAGGGGCAACTCCCAAAATGTCTAGTATCTGTTGCTCACTGACTCAAAGGGGCAACTCCCACCGTGTCTAGTATCTGTTACTTACTGGCTCAAAGGGGCAACTCCCATTGTGTCTAGTATCTGTTGCTCACTGGCTCAAAGGGGCAACCCCCACCATATCCATTATCTGTTACTCACTGGCTTAAAGGGGCAACTCCCACTGTGTCTAGTATCTGTTACTCACTGGCTCAAAGGGACAACTCCCAAAATGTCTAGTATCTGTTCTCACTGGCTCAGTGGGACAACTCCCACCGTGTTTAGTATCTGTTACTCACTGGCTCAAAGGGGAAACTCCCACAGTGTCTATTATCTGTTGTTCACTGGCTCAAAGGGGCAACTCCCACCATGTCTAGTATCTGTTGTTCACTGACTCAAAGGGGCAACTCCCACCGTGTCTAGTATCTGTTACTCACTGGCTCAAAAGGGCAACTCCCACCGTATCTAGTATCAGTTGCTCCATGGCTCAAAGGGGCAACTCCCACTGTGTCTAGTATCTTTTGATCACTGTCTAAAAGATGCAACTCCCACTGTGTTTAGTATCTGTTCAGGAACTTCCACGAACGCTGAACCGCTGCAGGCCCTTTAGCCGGTTTCTCGATTAACCGGAAGTGTGTGGGAAGGATAGTAGTGGAGCACTGGGGGTGCACGCCGCTGTTTGCAGCCGGTTCCGCTGCTTACAATCCCAGAAAAACGAAAAAATGCGGCAGCAACAAGCGGAGTAAGAGATAATTTAAAATTCAAATACTTTATTTCTCATATCTTAAAAAAGCCAATTGGCAAAGAATACAAAGGGTAGCAGGTGATAACCCTCCTTACATGTTTCGTGCCTATGCTCGGCACTTAATCATAGGAGTGAGATATGTTAGTACAACCCCTGCTATTTAAAGGGGAAGTACCCAATGATGGCAAAGCTTTAGAAACACCTGTATCAAAGTAGTGTTAAAACTGCTTACCCTCACCTAGCACTAACCAAAAACACAGAAAGGTATATTGTGTTTGAAAAAATATATATATGTACATGTATGTAAATGCTGAATAACTTAATAAGATATATAGTTATACATAATATGTAAATACACATAAAACAACAACTTCAGTGTTATGTTATAACCTTGTAACCTTATGTCATTCTAGATACTAATTATAAATCACCTCCTATAGGCTAAACTGTATTTATTATTTTGTGATAAATACCTATAATAAATATCTAGGGAATTATATCGAGAAATAGGGGACTATATTTATGTGTTCCTATTTATGGACCTAAATGTATCCCATTATTCATTCATACTTATACAAACCAAGTATAGAATGTATAATATTTAAAATTTAAATTGAACTGAATGAGAGCCTAAGATCCAATATTTGTTAAAGGTAGATTACTATATGCAATATTATTGAGAAACTTTGTTAAAATTTCTGCATAGTAAATTAAATTGACCCTTAAAAAAATAGACCAAAAAAGTATATATATATAAATAACTATTCCACATAGTAGGACATGTCCCATTCTCTATTTAGACCCTGTGGTACTATCGTTTTAAGTTTGTAGATCCAAAATAATTCACGTTTGAGCAACAATTTTTGTTTGTTGCCCCCTCTAGTGGGTGACTGAATTTTATCAATAACTTTAACAGTAATGTGTGCTATGTGAGTCATATGTGTTTGATTAAAATGAACCGCTACCGCCGAGTCTTTGTTGTAGTTTTTAGTGTCCCTAATATGTTCTCTGATACGTGATCTGAGCTCTCTGGTCGTTTGACCAATATATTGTAGGGAACAAAGGGAGCATTCTATTAAATAGACTACAAACTCAGTCCTACAATTTGCATAGAACTCCATATTATATCTTTCATGTGTTGCTGAACTGGTGAAAGTATCACTTTTTTCAATAACTTCACACGTAATGCATGGTTTAGTGCCACATTTGTATGTGCCTTTTTTCCTTATCCAATTACTCCCCCGTTTATTTGTTATTGTATTTACCATACTAGGTACCAGCCTGGTGCCCAGAGTCGGTGGTTTCTTGGACACAAATTTACAAGTATGAAAAATGTTACCCAAAGATTCATCTTCTTTTAATATATGTAAATGTTTCTTGAGAATAGCTGTGATTTCATTGAATTGTTTCGAATACTCTGTGGTAAAGACAATTTTGTCTCTACTAAAATCTTGATCTGATCTCTTTTTGGTTGCAATAACCTCTCTTTGAGTCTTATATTTTACCTTTTCGTGAGATTCATTAAGAATTTTACTCGAATATCCCCTTTGTTTTAATCTATTTGTAAGATCACTACATTGTAGATTGAATTTCTCAGTACAATTAGTGTTTCTTCTCATTCTAATATATTGGGCTTTGGGGATTGATCTAATTAAATGTGGGGGATGGCATGATTTGGCATGGAGTATGGTATTTCCTGCCGTTGGTTTGCGATATGTGTCAGTCATTATTACACCTTTTTCTGGATCACCTATGAGCTCTAGGTCTAAGAAACATATTTTATATTGTTGTAATTCACCTGTGAATCTCAAATTTAAATCATTGGTATTAACATACTCTAAAAAGGTGCTCAACTCAAGTTTATCCTCCACTATAAATATAAGATCATCTATGAAACGCATATACTTGATAATATGCTTTGCAAATGGATTGGAAAGAGTGTAAAGGTATAAATCCTCCCACCATGCTACATACAGGTTGGCAAACGAGGGGGCAAATTTTGCCCCCATCGCTGTGCCACAAACCTGCACATAGTATTCATTATTAAACATAAAAAAATTATGTTTTAATAAAAATTCAATGATTTCACAGAAAAAAAGTTTGAATTCTAAAGAATAACGTGTGGCTGTATCCAAGAAATATCTAATGGCTTTTAATCCTAACATGTGGGGTATACTTGAGTAAAGGGAGGTGGCATCAATGGCCACCCATCTGAACTCCTTGTTCCATTCTACATATTCCAAACAATTCAACAGATGTGTTGAATCACGTAAATAGCTATTAAGGCTTTTAACCAAAGGCTGGAGTATGGAGTCGACCCATTCAGACAATGGCTCAAACATAGAGCCAATGCCTGAAATAATAGGTCTTCCTGGGGGAGAGGTCATATTTTTATGTGTTTTAGGCACATGATGGAATATAGGCACTAATGGATGATCAGGTATCATATTTTTGACCTGTTCCTCAGTGAAGACATTGATGGCTATTCCTTGTTCTATTATAGAATAAAGTTTAGACTTAAATATCTGTGTTGGATTCCTATCCAGCTTTCTGTATGTTTTGGTATCAGACAATTGTCTGTAAACCTCATTGCAATAGTATTCTTTATCAAGGACCACTACATTACCACCCTTGTCAGATGTTCTTATCACAATACTATCATTTTGTTTTAATTTGTGTAATGCATTAAATTCTGCTTTTGTGAGATTAGGTTTCCCTGTGGAGCCCTTTGTTTTTATCTCTGTCTCTAAATCTAACAAATCCTTCTGGACTCTCCTCTGATACATATTAATATATGGACCCCTGAAGTTTGTGGGATAGAACTCTGACCTCTCCCTTCTGGGTGACTGTATATCACTGTCCTCTGGGCCATATTCACATTCTAAAGATTTTAATTCATTAAGTGTTATACAGTCATCAAATTTGAGGGTTGCTGAGCCCATCTCACCTACAATACTGCTATGGTCAACCATTAAATCTGAATTATCATCTGCACATTCTTCTAATGCTGATTCTTCCTTCTGCAAATTAAAAAAGCGTTTTAATGTCAATTTCCTGACAAATTTATTAATGTCAATGATGGTTTTGAAAGCTGAAAAAGTATTCGTAGGGGCAAAGCCCATTCCTTTGCTCAGTAGTGATTTTTCTTCCTCTGTAAGTTCCTGTTTGGACAGGTTCAATACCGATAGTCCTTCTTGTGTGATTTTCTTTGAGATTTTCTTGATTCTTCTGCCTGCCCTCCTTGTGCGCCTCCTAAAGGGACAGCCGATGTATCTTTATCTTTAGGACATACAGCTGTATCTTCTTCCTCATCCGTGTCACTGTCACTCAGAACCTGTAATGACAAGAGGGGGCAGGAAGGAGGAAGTATAGACTTAGAAGAAGAAGAAAGAGAAATAGTAGAATGAGAAGGTGGTGGAGAGGGGGGAGAGAGAGATCTTGGCCCCACAGGCCCTGAAGAAATGCTTCCATCAGATATATATGATTCCTGATCTGAAGTATCAGTTGAAGAAAAGGCCACTTTTCGTTTAGATTTATGCTTCAAGATTGGTTTAGGATTAGCTGTTGCAATGTTTTCTGCAGATGATACTTGGTTCTTTTTGCCCCCTTGTGGGCGAAAGGACCTTCTTCTTGGTCTGTTCTGAAATCTTGACCAGTTATACACCTTGTTATTCAAATAGTCCTCCATATCTCTGTTAAATTTATTGCCTTTTCTCAGCGCCAATTCTCCATCTGTTTTTTGTATTTTTGCTTTTAAATTGCTTTTAAATTCTCCATATTTAGTATCTGATTTCAGGGTCTTCAGATCTACTGTGATATTATCAATTTTAGATTTAAGATTGTCTCTCTTTTTGGTTTTACTTCTGATAACGATGTCCATAAGTGTGAGAGAACATGTGGTTAATGCCTCATTCCATTCTGTCTGTAGGTCTGGGTCTTCTAGATCAAAAGAGGGGTATTTTTTGATTCTCAAGCCCCTTGGTATTCTTATAGCTTTAATATAGTGATCAAAAGAGACCACATCCCACATTAGTCTTAAATCTGTTAATAAAAGTCTCTCTAGTTTAATAAATTGGCTCTTTATGTCACTCTGTCCCCCTCCAGAGTGTTCAGCAACATTGAAAATGGTGTCAAAAAAACTTTGGCGGTGTTGTACATTGAAAAAAGATTTATGAGAGCTTTCACCCTCATTTTCCATGTTAATGGATAGTGCTGTGTGCAGGCTAAAACCAAAAACTCTGCTGCAGTACCCTGTATTAACTCCGCTGTGCCCCTATTGAAAGTGCTCCACTAGTAAGCCCACTAGTAAGTGAGAAAAACAAACTGCTTTCTTTTGATATGCTGTTTATATATTAGTAACGATCTCCTTAAGTAGGTCAGTCCATACACTAAAAAGCCTATTTGTTGTGCTGCCAGATATGAGCCACCGCTCCTGCTGCACGCTAAAGGCACATAAGGATAACCAAAAAGATCGTATATCTTTAGAACATCTTTAAAACAGTAATCCCAACAATGTCGACAAAGCAGTAATATAATCAAAGTTCCACTTACTCAAAATCCATCAATTGGTGTCAGACCGAGCTGGTTACCAGAATACTCCTCAGGAACTTCCACGAACGCTGAACCGCTGCAGGCCCTTTAGCCGGTTTCTCGATTAACCGGAAGTGTGTGGGAAGGATAGTAGTGGAGCACTGGGGGTGCACGCCGCTGTTTGCAGCCGGTTCCGCTGCTTACAATCCCAGAAAAACGAAAAAATGCGGCAGCAACAAGCGGAGTAAGAGATAATTTAAAATTCAAATACTTTATTTCTCATATCTTAAAAAAGCCAATTGGCAAAGAATACAAAGGGTAGCAGGTGATAACCCTCCTTACATGTTTCGTGCCTATGCTCGGCACTTAATCATAGGAGTGAGATATGTTAGTACAACCCCTGCTATTTAAAGGGGAAGTACCCAATGATGGCAAAGCTTTAGAAACACCTGTATCAAAGTAGTGTTAAAACTGCTTACCCTCACCTAGCACTAACCAAAAACACAGAAAGGTATATTGTGTTTGAAAAAATATATATATGTACATGTATGTAAATGCTGAATAACTTAATTTAATGCATTACACAAATTAAAACAAAATGATAGTATTGTGATAAGAACATCTGACAAGGGTGGTAATGTAGTGGTCCTTGATAAAGAATACTATTGCAATGAGGTTTACAGACAATTGTCTGATACCAAAACATACAGAAAGCTGGATAGGAATCCAACACAGATATTTAAGTCTAAACTTTATTCTATAATAGAACAAGGAATAGCCATCAATGTCTTCACTGAGGAACAGGTCAAAAATATGATACCTGATCATCCATTAGTGCCTATATTCCATCATGTGCCTAAAACACATAAAAATATGACCTCTCCCCCAGGAAGACCTATTATTTCAGGCATTGGCTCTATGTTTGAGCCATTGTCTGAATGGGTCGACTCCATACTCCAGCCTTTGGTTAAAAGCCTTAATAGCTATTTACGTGATTCAACACATCTGTTGAATTGTTTGGAATATGTAGAATGGAACAAGGAGTTCAGATGGGTGGCCATTGATGCCACCTCCCTTTACTCAAGTATACCCCACATGTTAGGATTAAAAGCCATTAGATATTTCTTGGATACAGCCACACGTTATTCTTTAGAATTCAAACTTTTTTTCTGTGAAATCATTGAATTTTTATTAAAACATAATTTTTTTATGTTTAATAATGAATACTATGTGCAGGTTTGTGGCACAGCGATGGGGGCAAAATTTGCCCCCTCGTTTGCCAACCTGTATGTAGCATGGTGGGAGGATTTATACCTTTACACTCTTTCCAATCCATTTGCAAAGCATATTATCAAGTATATGCGTTTCATAGATGATCTTATATTTATAGTGGAGGATAAACTTGAGTTGAGCACCTTTTTAGAGTATGTTAATACCAATGATTTAAATTTGAGATTCACAGGTGAATTACAACAATATAAAATATGTTTCTTAGACCTAGAGCTCATAGGTGATCCAGAAAAAGGTGTAATAATGACTGACACATATCGCAAACCAACGGCAGGAAATACCATACTCCATGCCAAATCATGCCATCCCCCACATTTAATTAGATCAATCCCCAAAGCCCAATATATTAGAATGAGAAGAAACACTAATTGTACTGAGAAATTCAATCTACAATGTAGTGATCTTACAAATAGATTAAAACAAAGGGGATATTCGAGTAAAATTCTTAATGAATCTCACGAAAAGGTAAAATATAAGACTCAAAGAGAGGTTATTGCAACCAAAAAGAGATCAGATCAAGATTTTAGTAGAGACAAAATTGTCTTTACCACAGAGTATTCGAAACAATTCAATGAAATCACAGCTATTCTCAAGAAACATTTACATATATTAAAAGAAGATGAATCTTTGGGTAACATTTTTCATACTTGTAAATTTGTGTCCAAGAAACCACCGACTCTGGGCACCAGGCTGGTACCTAGTATGGTAAATACAATAACAAATAAACGGGGGAGTAATTGGATAAGGAAAAAAGGCACATACAAATGTGGCACTAAACCATGCATTACGTGTGAAGTTATTGAAAAAAGTGATACTTTCACCAGTTCAGCAACACATGAAAGATATAATATGGAGTTCTATGCAAATTGTAGGACTGAGTTTGTAGTCTATTTAATAGAATGCTCCCTTTGTTCCCTACAATATATTGGTCAAACGACCAGAGAGCTCAGATCACGTATCAGAGAACATATTAGGGACACTAAAAACTACAACAAAGACTCGGCGGTAGCGGTTCATTTTAATCAAACACATATGACTCACATAGCACACATTACTGTTAAAGTTATTGATAAAATTCAGTCACCCACTAGAGGGGGCAACAAACAAAAATTGTTGCTCAAACGTGAATTATTTTGGATCTACAAACTTAAAACGATAGTACCACAGGGTCTAAATAGAGAATGGGACATGTCCTACTATGTGGAATAGTTATTTATATATATATACTTTTTTGGTCTATTTTTTTAAGGGTCAATTTAATTTACTATGCAGAAATTTTAACAAAGTTTCTCAATAATATTGCATATAGTAATCTACCTTTAACAAATATTGGATCTTAGGCTCTCATTCAGTTCAATTTAAATTTTAAATATTATACATTCTATACTTGGTTTGTATAAGTATGAATGAATAATGGGATACATTTAGGTCCATAAATAGGAACACATAAATATAGTCCCCTATTTCTCGATATAATTCCCTAGATATTTATTATAGGTATTTATCACAAAATAATAAATACAGTTTAGCCTATAGGAGGTGATTTATAATTAGTATCTAGAATGACATAAGGTTACAAGGTTATAACATAACACTGAAGTTGTTGTTTTATGTGTATTTACATATTATGTATAACTATATATCTTATTAAGTTATTCAGCATTTACATACATGTACATATATATATTTTTTCAAACACAATATACCTTTCTGTGTTTTTGGTTAGTGCTAGGTGAGGGTAAGCAGTTTTAACACTACTTTGATACAGGTGTTTCTAAAGCTTTGCCATCATTGGGTACTTCCCCTTTAAATAGCAGGGGTTGTACTAACATATCTCACTCCTATGATTAAGTGCCGAGCATAGGCACGAAACATGTAAGGAGGGTTATCACCTGCTACCCTTTGTATTCTTTGCCAATTGGCTTTTTTAAGATATGAGAAATAAAGTATTTGAATTTTAAATTATCTCTTACTCCGCTTGTTGCTGCCGCATTTTTTCGTTTTTCTGGTTTAGTATCTGTTACTCACTGGCTCAAAGGGGCAATGCCCACCGTGCCTATTATCTGTCGATCTGTTGCTCACTGGCAGAAACTCTGGCAGTTGGTTTATTTAGCACAGAAGTATCCAATGGTCAGGACACAAATCACTATAATAGATTGTGAGAACAATTTTGAGTGTAACACACATGTAATGGGTTAACTAAATTAAGAATTGATGAAATGTGTATCAAGTAAAACGTGTTTCTGCATCTCGGATTCGCACAGCGCAACCTTCAGTTTCCCTGCATGGAGCAGACATCTGTTACACAAACGGCCCACGTCCAAAAAATATTCCCTCTGTGCTTCATGTTTTTGGTCTAAGGGATGAATTTCTTTTTATTATTTTTTTTAATGTGTGTTAGAAATAGCAGCATCTTTTAACTGAGTGCAAGATGACGGATCTGCAATTCACTGCTGTGCTCACTGCTTTTATTTGGTGATAAAAATATAATGTTGGAAATTAAAAAAAACCTGAGAGAAGCAGCTAATGTTTTAAGTGTTTTCCAGGAGCCTCAGGGGACTGTTTTCTGTCTTATTAACTGAAATCTTGTCCCGGTGAGAAGTAGCAGTTAATAAACCTGCTGTTAACCCCTCGGATGCCAGAGAGGACTGCAGTGAATTGCAAAGCATTCAGTTTTGAACAGCAGCAGTTTTGCAGTACACATGTGTTAGTATAAATGCTTGTTATAGGGGTATATGTACATATGCTACACATGCCCTGTTCTCCCTCATTCACACTACCCCAGCCCTAGGAATTTCAGGTGTGCCTTATTTAGCTGGAGAGTGCAGTATGTTTCCAAACTGTCCAGTGAAATCATCACAAAAACACTGCACATTCAATTGCAGTTTTTTTAAATCCCTGTGTTAGCTAAATGCAAAAGTCCTCCTATGCCTCAACCCATTGGAAATATGGTGTAGAAACAAGTAAAGGGCAGTCAAGGGGGTCAAATTACTTCTGTTTAGATACATTACTGGCAGCCATAAAGATAAAATAATTTGTTTATTTGTTAATGGCAGCCAAGAGGGGAAATTATTTGTACGTTACTGGCAGCTGTTATAGAGGTAAATTATTTATTTGTGTGTTACTGGCAGCCAAGGGGGTCATTATTTATTTGTGTTTTACTGGCAGCCAAAGGGGTAACATTATTTATGTGTTACTGGCAGCTAAGGGGTAAAAGTATTTATTTGTATGTGTTACTGGCAGCCAAGGGGTAAAATTATTTATATGTGTGTGTTACTGGCAGCCAAGGGGTGTGTGTCTCCTCCTTCCTTGTGTGTGTCTCCTGCCTTGTGTATGTCTCCTACTGCCTTGTGTATGTTTCCTCTGCCTTTTGTGTGTCTTCTCCTGCCTTGTGTGTGTCTCCTTCTGCCTTGTGTGTGTCTCCTCCTGCCTTGTGTGTTTCTCCTATCTTGTATATGTCTCCTCTGCCTTGTGTATGTTTCCTCCTGCCTTGTATGTGCCTCCTCCTGCCTTGTGTATGTTTCATCTGCCTTGTGTGTGTGTCCTCCTTCCTTGTGAGTGTCTCCTATTGCCTTGTGTATGTCTCTTACTCACTTGTGTATGTCTCATCCTGCCTTATGTATGTCTCCTCTGCCTTGTGTGTGTCTCCTCCTGTCTTGTGTGTGTCTCCTGCCTTGTATGTCTCTTACTGCCTTGTATGTCTCCTCTGCCTTGTGTGTTTCTCCTTCTGCCTTGTGTGTGTCTCCTCCTACCTTGTATATGTCTCCTCCTGCCTTGTGTGTGTCTCCTTCTACCTTTTATATGTCTCCCTTGCCTTGTATATGTCTCCTCTGCCTTGTGTGTGTCTCCTATTGCCTTGTGTATCTCTCCTCCTGCCTTGTGTGTGTCTCCTCCTGCCTTGTGTGTGTCTCCTCCTGCCTTGTGTGTGTCTTCTACTGCCTTGTGTGTGTCTTCTCCTGCCTTGTGTATGTCCTATGCCTTGTGTGGATCTCCTACTGCCTTGTGTGTGTCTCCTCCTACCTTGCTTGTGCCTCCTACTGCCTTGTGTGTGTCTCCTCCTGTCTTGTGTGTGTCTCCTGCCTTGTATGTCTCTTACTGCCTTGTATGTCTCCTCTGCCTTGTGTGTTTCTCCTTCTGCCTTGTGTGTGTCTCCTCCTGCCTTGTATATGTCTCCTCCTGCCTTGTGTGTGTCTCCTTCTACCTTTTATATGTCTCCCTTGCCTTGTATATGTCTCCTCCTGCATTTTGTGTGTCTCCTCCTGCCTTGTATATGTCTCCTCTGCCTTGTGTGTGTCTCCTATTGCCTTGTGTATCTCTCCTCCAGCCTTGTGTGTGTCTCCTCCTGCCTTGTGTGTGTCTCCTCCTGCCTTGTTTGTGTCTTCTACTGCCTTATGTGTGTCTTCTCCTGCCTTGTGTATGTCCTATGCCTTGTGTGGATCTCCTACTGCCTTGTGTGTGTCTCCTCCTACCTTGCGTGTGCCTCCTACTGCCTTGTGTGTGTCTCCTACTGCCTTGTGTGCGTCTCCTCCTGCCTTGCGCATATCTCCTCCCGGCTTGTTTGTGCCTCCTCCTGCCTTGTGTGTCTCTCCTCGGCCTTGTGTATGTCTCCTCATACATGTGTGTGTCTCCTACTGCCTTATGCATGTCTCCTCTGCCTTGTGCGTGTCTCCTCTGCCTTGTGTATGTCTCCTCCTGCCTTATGTGTGATGTCTCTCCCTTGTGTATGTCTCCTGCCTTGTGTATGTCTCCTGCCTTGTGTATGTCTCCTCTGCCTTGTGTGTGTCTGCACTGCCTTGTGTGTGTCTCCTCGGCCTTGTGTATGTCTCCTCCTGCCTTGTGTGTGTGTGTCTGTGTCTCCTCTTGACTTGTGTGTATCTCCACCTGCCTTGTGTGTGTGTGTGTCTCCTCTTGCCTTGTGTGTGTCTCCTCCTGCCTTATGTCTGTCTCTCTGTGCTGATGTCCTGTGGTCTCTTTATATATGTTTAGTTTACTCTCTCCCTCTCTCGTATCTTCAGTCTTCATCTATTTCTGTCTAATCACCTCCTTCTCTAACACAGTTATTGTGTCTCCTCCTGTCTGCACAATGTTTCATTTCCCTCTAGCTTTGTCATTTGCATACTGCACTGTTTTTCTCCTTTTTATTTTTCTCTCCCTCTCTTTCTTGCAGTCTATTTCTTTATTGCAGTCTATTTCTCTCTTTCTTGTAGTTTCTCCATCTCTTTCTTGCAGTCTTTACCTCTCTATCTCTCTCTTGCAGTCTCTCCCTCTCTCGTGGAGTCTCTCCTTCTGTCTCTTACAGTCTCTCTTTCTTTTAGTCTTTCTCTCTTTGTTGAATTTTCTCCCTCTCTTTCTTGCAATCTCTCCCTCTCTCTCTTGCAGTCTTTCTTTCTTGCAGTCTCTCCCTCTATCTCTTGCAGTCACTCCCTCTCTTTCTAGCAGTCTCTTCCTCTCTTTCTTGCAGTCTCTCTCTCTCTCTCTTGCAGTCTCTCCCTCTCTCTTGCAGTATCTCCCTCTCTCTTTCAGTCTTTTTTTGCAGTCTCTGTCTCTTGCTATCGCTTGCTGTGTTTCCTCTCTGTCTTGCTCTATTTCTCCCTGTCTGTCTCTTGCTGTGTCTTGTCTCTCTGCCTTGCTCTCTCTTTCTCTCCCTGCCTGTCTCTTGCTGTCTCGTTTCTCTGTCTTGCTCTATCTCTCCCTGTCTATCCCTTGCTGTCTTGTCTCTATGTCTTGCTCTCTCTCTCTCTCCCTGTCTATCTCTTGCTGTCTCATCTCTCTGCCTTGCTCTCTCTTTCCCTGTCTGTCTGTTGCTGTCTAGTTTCTCTGCCTTGCTTTCTCTCTCAGTCCATATCTTGCTGTCTTGTCTCTCTGCTTTGCTCTCTCTCTCTACCTGTCTGTCTGTTGCTTTCTCGTCCCTCTCTCCCTGTGTGTCTCTTGCTGTCTCGTCTTTCTGCCTTGCTCTCTCTCTCCCTGCCTGTGCTGTCTCCTCTCACTGTCTCTCCTTTCATTAGTGTATTGTATCCTGCATGTATGTGAATGTTTGTACCATACCTGCCCCCCCGGCTATACTGACACTTTGCATCCGGCAGACTATGCACCGTCTTTGTTTCGCTTATTTCCATTCTCCTGGAGATGTAAAGAAGTTGGTACGTAATAGGAAGGTGCGCAGAGATTTTTATTCAAGCGTCTCCTATTATCGTGTGACCTCTGTGCTAGTCTGTTCTATTTTGTTCAGCTGTAATTTTCTATATATTCTCTGCACAAGATACAGCGCACGCTGTGGCCTGACATTAGAGCTTAAAGGTTTTTGTGTCATGTCATTAATATATGCTACAAACTCTGCGTGTTCTCTCCGACCTATTAGCACCAGTCATAGTGACATGGAAGTCAAAATGAAACTCTCATGAGTCAGACAGAGAAGCCCATTTATCAAGCTCTGTATGGAGCTTGTGGGCCAGTGATTCTGACGAGTCTTCAGGCTCGCCAGAAACAGCAGTTTAAAGACCGTCTAGAAGAAATTAGATAGAGGGCGCCACATGGTGCAGATCATATGGGATAGAAACAACACAACAGTATGATCATAGGAATCCTACTCACAAGTTGTTGCACACATAAAAGTGCAGTAATCGCAGTCCGGAACTACACGTCGTCCGGTCGACCACAATGGATAGATTTCACTGATGGAAGTCCTCGTCTCACCAGGGAGAGTCCAGGGATATCCAAGAAGATAGAGTGGATGTGGAACAATGCACCAAAGATCCAACCGCAAGTCCAAAAGGTGCTTGGGAAGGAGCCAGAATGAATTCGTCAGGCCCAAGGGAAAAGAAGTATACACAGCAGCATCTTCTTGGATATCCCTGGACTCTCCCTGGTGAGACGAGGACTTCCATCAGTGAAATCTATCCATTGTGGTCGACCGGACGACGTGTAGTTCCGGACTGCGATTACTGCACTTTTATGTGTGCAACAACTTGTGAGTAGGATTCCTATGATCATACTGTTGTGTTGTTTCTATCCCATATGATCTGCACCATGTGGCGCCCTCTATCTAATTTCTTCTAGATTTTCCATCTGTGTTCCTGGCATAACACTCTGGAGGAGCTGCCTACCTTCTTCCTGGAATATTGCCCACCACACATACCCTCTGGGTACTAGTCTTTGTACTCTGCTGGACTTGATAAGTTAACCATATTGATTGGACTAATACAGTTCCTATATATCATTATCACATTGTCTATTATCTCTTTTGAATTGTCCTATTTTAACTTGATTTTTGCATCCATTTACTAGGAGTCAGGATTTCTATTGTTCACAAAATATTGCTGTCATATATATCCCTAAACAGTATCTCATTTTTCCATCACATTTATGGTAATATCTTTCTAAATTGTACTATTTTCAAGATCTTATATTGTGCCACATCTGCCCTAGGCGCCTCTTAGTAGTACTCTGGTGACATTTGTGTCTCCAGTTGTACTAATTGTTGTTAGTTTAAAGACCGCTTCTAAAGACCGCTGCTCCATAACCCTGTCCGCCTGCTCTGAGCAGGCGGATAGGAATCGCCACAATTCAACCCAATCGAGTACGATCGGGTTGATTGACACCTCCCTGCTGGCGGCTCGTACAATGCAGAATACGGACAGCATATTGCTCTCCTCATTCAGCGAGGTCTTGCGGACCTGATCCGCACTGTCGGATCAGGTCCGCAAGACCTTTGATAAATAGGCCTCATAGTGTGCAGTTTTACAAAACGTTGCAATTTACTTATTTTATCAAATTTTCTTTGGTGAAACTTTTGATGAGAGCATACTGCGATAGGCTCAGGAGCGTGCACATGTTTTGAGCAATATTTCAGATGTGTTTGTAACAATGTATTAAATGTAGTCCTCAAAACACGTGCACTCTTCTGAGTTTACCTCAGTATGCTCTCATGGAAGTAGCTGCATTTCAAACAAAGTTCCAATGAGAAAAAAAGGTACCTTTGAAAATAAATGTACATTGTAACTTTTTTAATTGCATGATCTATCTGAATCATGAATGGTTCATTTTGACTTTTCAGATTTACATTTAAATGTTGATATGATGCATCATACAAAAATAAGACTTTCTGCTGAAGAGCAATATGATTTCTTTAGAAGTAAATTTCAATATGTAACAATAAGTAATTCCCCCTTATTTAGGGCCAGATTATAAATTGAGCTAAATATCATTTTCGCTCACGCGCTAGCTGCGCTCAAAGTAAAAATGTATTGTGGCCAGATTAGCGCACATATTACAAGTTGAACGTAAAAAGTTAGCAAACCAGCGAAAGACAAATGCGCACTAACTTCAGGACTTTGGATACCGTGATTGCACTACCTTTTTCTCCCCATAGATTTCTATGGGGAGAGATGTAAAAAGAAACTTAAAAGTGAATGTAAAGTTTGACGAATGTGTGCCCAGTTTTTAAAAATCCTATTAAAAACAGGAACACTTTCATTCATCAAACTTTACATTTCTCTTGTTTTGTTAAAATACAGTACTTACCTTTAATTCTTGAAAGCCGCTCCAGCGCTTCCCCCGCCTGTCGCAAGTCTTCATTTTTCAAAAATTACGAATCCAACTTCCTCCAATCACGGCTTGGCCTCAGGCAATGTTTGCTCTGGGGGGGAAGCCGTAATTGGAGGAGGCTGGATTCGTCATTGCTGACGTATGAAGAGGCTTGCGACGGGCGGGGGAAGCGCTGGAGTGCTTTCAAGAATAAAAGGTAAGCATTTTAACAAAACGAGTGAAATTTAAATTTTGATGAATGAAAATGCCCCTGTTTTTAATAGGATTTTTAAAAACTGGACACACAATCGTCAAACTTTACAATCACTTAGTTATCGCTTGCGTGCTAACCCGACACTGCAATATACCACCTGCACTATATATATATATATATATATATATATACAGGGCCGCCATCCAGGGGGTGAAAGGGGTGACTCCTGTCAGGGGCCCAGTGAGCCCCATGAGGCAAGCACAACTATTAGTTAAAAAAAAAAACATTTTGGCAGCCACCAGAGGGCACTACAGCAGAGTGCTATTGAATGTGGGAAATGTCATTACAAGGAGTAAAGCATTAGCATTTGAGTGTGCACTAAACCACTATGCAGAGTGTGAGACAGACTTGGCACTTCAGTTTGTACAGTGTGTGTCTGAGTCAAACAGCAGATCACTTTCATTTGCAGAGTAGGTAGGACTTACTTAGTAAATGTTTTTTATTTCTTTGTGCAATTTCAGATTGTAACTTCAGTGTGGTAGTAGTTGTATGGTGGGGCCAGGGGTCCATAAAAAACACATTTTTTTAGCAATATGCCGCAGTATATTTATGATTATTTGACAATTCTGTAGAAATTCTATATTTAAAGCCATACAGAAATGTTTCCTCAATATTTAAATGGTAGGTGTCCTTTTGGCAAATATGATTTTTTTTATTTATATATATATATATATATATATATATATATATATATATATATATATATATATATATATATATATTAATTACATTCCAGTTTACTGCTCCTTTATGAAATTACTTTCCAGATGCCAGGAGGCATTTTATCTAAGATTTTTACGTCTGCATACAAGGTTATACCCTCAGACTAAGATTGCTCAGTGTTTGAAATAAGACAGGTTAACTTAACTTAACACTGTTCAGTTTACACTACGAGGCCTATTTATTAAAGGTCTGTCGGACCTGATCCGACAGTGCGGATCAGGTCCGACAGACGTCGCTGAGTGCTCTTTAGACCGCTGCTTCATAACTGTTGTTTCTGGCGAGCCTGAAGGCTAGCCAGAAACACGGGCCCTCAAGGAACACGGCCCATTCGGAGCTTGATAAATGGGCCTCATTAGCTGACTTCATTTTGAAATACATACACACAAGCCTAAATCCTGCCTTCAACCAGATCTAATGGTATGAGACTGAATACCACAGCTTATGGTTCCACCAAGACCATATAGAGTACAGCATTTTCAAAATCCATAAGTACAGCTGACAGATGGGAACATTTGTACACCAGATTTGAAGTGCTGCTCTTGGCTGGGGGAAATGGGGTAAAAAAAAAAAAAAAATAACCCATATGTCAACCTTTCAAAAGTTATTTTCTTCATCTATCCATTCTGACAGATCATTAATGTACAATTTTAAATTCACTGAAGTATTTTTGTTTGCACATTTACAAATATGATTCTTTAAAAAGTGATCTCTTAATCTCTGCTATTTTTTATCATGCATGTCACACACTGTTGATTTAGGGGATGGCAATGTGCAGAAATTTTACCTCCTGCGAGTGTTTCTGTGGGTGTCTATGTTTATGTCTTTGTGATTTTGTTGTTGTCTCTATGAGTGTATGTATTTTTTTTCCTGTGGGTCTCTCTGTGAGGGTTTGTTTGTCTGTCTATGTGCATTTTCTGTGGATGTCTCTGTGAAGGTGTGTGTGTATGTCTTTGTGCATTTTCTCTGGGTGTCTCTGTGAGGGTGTGTGCATATGTCTTTGTGTGTTTTCTGTTGATGTCTCTGTGATGGTGTGTGCGTATGTCTGTGCATTTTCTGTGGGTGTCTATGTGAGGGTGTATGTGTTTTTCTTTGTGCATTTTCTGTGGGGGACTCTGTGAGGGTGTGTGCATATGTCTGTGTATTTTCTGTGGGTGTCACTGTGAGGGTGTGTGCATATTTCTGTGTGTTTTCTTTGGGTGTCTCTGTGATGGTGTGTGTGTGTGTGTATGTCTGTGTGTTTTCTGTGGGTGTCTCTCTGTGTGTGTATGTCTTTGTGTTTTCTGTGTGTGTATGTCTTTGTATATTTTCTGTTAGTGTCTGTGAGTGTATATGTCTTTGTGTGTTTTCTGAGACTGTCTCTGTGGGTGTTTCCTTGGATGTATGTGCAAGTTTGACCTTACTACTGATTATTCACAGCTTTCTACAGACTTTGAGACTAATGAGACATTTATGGAAGTCACCAATCCACCACTTAACCTTTAAATTATTGTTTAGGCAGTTCAGGGCCCTTCCGTCCAGCCACTGCATGCTGTTGTCATATAGTTGTCATCTTCCTTGGCAAAAAGATAATCAGAACTGCATATTTTCTTCATAAAATGGAAGAGTCCACAGCTGCATTCATTACTTTTGGGAAATACAGAACCTGGCCACCAGGAGGAGGCAAAGACACCCCAACCAAAGGCTTAAATACCTCCCCCACTTCGTCACAGGAGGTTGGCAGAGAAGTGTCAGAAGTTCGAGATAGTCTCTCATAGAGGGTAGTACTTTTCGCAATGGGACTGGAGTTTTAAGTAATCCTGTCAGCCTCTCAGTGAGAGCATGGATGAAAGTTAGAGTCCAGAGATGCAGGGAGAGTTTTCCTGCGAACCCATCCCGACTCATATTAACAGCTCCTTGGTAATCAGTGTTGATGAGTTTCGCTGCATACCTTTCTTCACTCAAGTCCATCTCAGAAGCGAGGCTACTATCTGTCACACTTGAAGGGCCGTGTTCCTGTTCCACTGCGTAGATTCTGGTAAGATTGTTTCATTTTATTTTGATATGTGAATGTAATGTTAACGAAACAAGTTAGGGTCCCAGTGGGACTCCTTTTATCTTAATAAGGAATCATGGGTTAATTTCTCCTGAGAAGGGTTATTGAATAGGGGGGAATTTTAATCATGTTTGTTATATGGTTCTATCTGCAAATGTGTAGCTATACTTAGGCTCATGGCCTTACGGAACATACCAGCCTTCTTTTAATGACTCAATCTTTTCAGATTGTGCGCCCTTTTCGTGACTGGCACGGTGCACCTTGTGAGAGGTGTGGTTACGTTGTTTCTCACTTCCGTATGCTGACTGTGAGCGACCGAGAGAGTCTTGCTCGTGGGTTGTCTGGGTCACAGGAGGTGGTGAGTGCCCCAGCCATTGGGGGGTGTTAAAGGGTGCCAGTTAGTTTTTGTCTTTTTTGTAATCCCAAGATTATGGAGGATTCTGATATGCGCGACACGGATGCCTCCTATACGGAAGATGTGTCTTGTGATGAATATGAAATGGCCTGGGTAATCAATGCCCATCAGTTATGTTCCGATTGCCGTTCTAGAGTATTCTCTTTTCCTGATGCGGGGACCTTAGAGTACGTTGAGCCATCCGCCTCCAAGGTTTCCATGACCCGTGAAGCGAGTGTCTCAGTCCATTCCCGGCTATGCAAGCAGGTGTCCATATGGCCTTTACTCCTCCAGAGGGTGGCTTGTTTCCTCCAGAGGTTACGGCACAGTTCCACATGGCTATTTCTATGGCGCTGAATCATTTATATCTCCCAAGTGAAGTATTTCTAAGATACTGTCTGTGTTCCGTTAACCAGGGCCCGTTGAGCGCGGGATCGCCCAATTCATTTCGGCCTTCTGGGGAAGCATTGGCCCCTGAGGCTTCAGGGGCCCCTATCTCGGAGCCAGGGTCTTCAGTTGATCCGACGAGGGATGATTTTGCCTTCCGTTATAGGCTGACTCACCTTCGTGTTCTTTTAAGACATGTTTTGGCAATGTTGGAGGATCCCAGTACTAGCAGGCTGAGGGATCCGAGGCCTTAGAAGCTGGATGGCAAAATGGATATGACGTCTGGGGATGAAGCCAATCTCCTTAACGTCGCCGTTTTTCTTTTACTTTTATGTTTTTCAGTTCCAGTTCTGTGCTTGGGTGAATGGGGCTTTTAATCGGCTGGTTCCGTTGTCTTCCTCATTCACCTTGGGCGTTCACCCGATGGGGGCTGCCTTCATTTTATTTTTTGATCCGGATGGATGTGTTTAATTTGTTTTTTCTTAAGCTCATGTCTGTTAGAATTTCATTTTTATGAACGTTCTTCTCTGGAACCGATACTTGCGACTTAGGCCACATGGGCACTTTCTCGGAAGTTGCGCACTTGTTAAATAATAGAATTATGTTATTGTAGTTCATTTATCGATCCTTCGGGACAAATTTTCTTGGACCTTGGGCAGTTCTAGAGTGTCCCTATACCAGGCAGATACTGGTCGGATACTTTTTTCGGCTGTTACCAGGGTTCATGTCACCCTTGTGGTGCTGATTAATCCTGCTGGATTTTGAATGTCTCTTGACCTATTCTATGGACTACAGGCTCATATTCTACCGAAGTATGAGGCCTGTTGTTCCAATACAACCCCTCCGAACGGAGGGTAATCAGTACCAATCTAGGTTGGCTGTTCGGGCTTCTCGCCTGGGATACGGATCTGTTTTTGCAGACATCATCATGGTTCTTCAGGTTCCCGGGGACTCAGAACAGTTATTCAATTCTTGGAGTGGGAGATGTGTGTGACCTGTGTAGTCTGGTGTGCCAAGTGATTAATAATTTGCATTTTCACTCAAGGTTTTTTCCGGACGCTGACTCTTTAGCCTAGTAAGCATTTTATTGCAGTGGCGGAGTTTCCTTCCTTCCCGCCTTGGGTGGATCATATGGTCGGGATGTGTGGGCATATTCTTTCTCTGTTAAGAGTTGTGTTACTCTAGGAGTTGGTGTGCAGGGGTTCCCTGCCTTCTGTGGGGAGCTGCAAAGCTCCAGCAGTTGCCGGCTTAAAGAAGATTTTGGAAGATAGATCCTTCAAGGATCTCTGGCTGTTGTCTCTTCCATTACCCTTGGTCTGACCATGGTCTTGACGTTCGGGTGTATTTCCGTCCTTGTTGCAACTCCAACTTTGGGGCTTGTCAGTGAAGGGGCAAGGTCGATTACGGAGAGCCGCCCTTCTGGAGTCAGGTAGTTGGCCATTTATCCTCGATGCGCCATTGGCGCCTTCGTGGACAGTGCCTTAAGTTCAGATGGCGAGCAGTGTACTGGGTTCTCATTCGCATTTGGGTGTTGGTTGCTCCCTTGCCTGTGTGTGTAGCCCGTATTAACGCTTGCCTACGAGATTGCTGTGTGATCCAAGTGCCCTGGGTGCTGTTGCTTAGACCGTTAAGGAAGTCCTTTGTGACTCTTGGGTTTGAGGCTATTGCTGGATCGCCAAGTCTACGGACCTTAGAGGTGCGTTCCTCTTTGTAGGAGGCAGCTTAGGGTTCCTCTGGAAGTTGGATCTTCATTTAAATCCTTTTTCGAGGGCCCTGACCCAGGTCTGTGTCTCTCCGTGGATGGGTGTGGACGGTTCAATCTCACACTAGATGTTTGTGGTCCCGGGGGCCTCTCTTCGTAGAGGCTGGTGCTCTGTGAGAGATGCCTCGTTTTGTGGCTTAGGCTTTAGGTCCCTCTAACAGTTCCCTACTGGTCTTCTGGCGCATTTACGCTGTTCCTATAGACTCCAGGTATCCTCACCTGGGTTGGCGATATGGCCGAGGGGTCTCGCCTCTATGGTAGAGTAAGTTTCCGTCGTTTATTTCCTTTCTCTTCTGGAGCAGGGGTAGGGTTCTCTGGGTTTGGAGTTACCTTAGTATTTGGAGCGACCTGTGGGTCTTGCCTTGTAAGGGTCTTTTCCCTTCTTGCGTTCCAGAATCCTTGAAGAGGAATTGCGATGTAGTGACTGGTTCCTCCGTTCCTGCAGCAGGAGGATGAGCGTTTGATATATGTTGGATTCTGATATATGGATGCTGAGGGGCTGAGGGCCTTCTTCCCTTGGGAAGTGTTTTCTGTGGTTTTAGAGAAGACAGTCGTGTAGAGGGTATCATACCCGAGCACAATGTCTATCCTGACTCATGGTAGCATACAGTTTGTTGTAACGGTCAGAGGTCTAACCAGGGGCTTTGTTCCTACGTTGACCCTTCCTTTCTCTTCCGGAATTGGGGGTCGGTTACTCTATGCAGGGTTGACCGTTTTCTCTAGAGTCGGTTCTCTCCTTTGTGGGGGATCTTGGATGTCCTCCTCTTTTCCACTGGCATTTGGTGCTGGGAGGGGGCACTCCTTGGAGCCCGATATTCAGAGGGCTGTAATCCCTTGGAAGGTTTGCAGTTGAACCCATCTACAGCTATTGCACTTTGAGGGTGTAACCAGCTACAGCTAATTGCACTTTGACTGGGTGTTAGCAAGCTTTGAAACACCTTCAGTGCTTGGGTTTAGCAACGGTAAGTCAGCTTTCTACTTGGAAGCTGGCCACTGGGAGTTCCTGTTCAGACGGTGGGGGTGAACTCTTTACTAGCTGCTGAGGTAGTTATCCTATTTCTGCTGTTTCTGCTGTCTAGCTTGCAGATCAAGATCTAATATAAGGCATCGGGGAACTCATGGTTTTCCTGGAATACCTTTGGGTATAGTTCAGGGTCAGGCATATGAGGGTGTTCCTGAAGTCCTTTTTGGGACATGTTTCCCTGTGTGTGGATCTCTTTTACTTCACCTTTGCCTTTTACTTCGGTCCTTGTGTTTCTAAGGAGTTCATCTCCCTGGGCGTTGCTATTGTACGACAACCATGGGTTGTTCTATGTTCGGTAGAGTGGAATGATCCTTTGGATTTTTCTTGAGATTTTGTTCTCCTTTTTGGGGGGCAGATAGTGGTCCTTGTCTTGGCTGGGTACCTTCATCGAAGTCGTGATCTGCGGTGCTGACTCCTCGGAGGTTGTTTGGACTTGACAGACTCTGGGACTGAGTGGTTTAGTTTGGCTTTGCCGGCGGTGTAACTAATGTGCAGTTAACTGGGCTTTCGGGTTTTCACCCGTGTCGTCTATACTTTTTAGGGTGTCGAGTAATCAGGCTGTGGTGCCTTTCGAAGGGGCCGCCTTTTGTACTCACCCGTTGTTTGCATTCAGTGTCCTCTAGCTTGGGTATTCTTTTCCCAAAAGTAATGAATGCAGCTGTGAACTCTTCCCTTTTAAGAAGAAAAACATAAATTATGCTTACCTGATAATTTCATTTTCTTCTGAAGGGAAGAGTCCACAGCTCCCGCCCGTGTTTTTATCTATGTATCGGCTGTGATTTTTTGTTCTTCTGGCACCTTTTTTCACACTGATATTTCTCCTACTGTTCCTTGTTCCCTCGGCAGAATGACTGGGGGATGAGGGAAGTGGGGGAGGTATTTAAGCCTTTGGCTGGGGTGTCTTTGCCTTTTCCTGGCGGCCAGGTTCTGTATTTCCCAAAAGTAATGAATGCAGCTGTGGACTCTTCCCTTCAGAAGAAAATGAAATTATCAGGTAAGCATACTTTATGTTTTTGTCTTGTAAATCTCCTTTTTTGACAAAACTGTATTCTACCTCATTACTTGTCAGGTCAATGTAAACAAGTGCTGAGTGTCTGTTTGGGTGTCTGAATGTGTTTGTGTCTTTTTTGCGTGTCTGCTAGAGTGTCTATATGTGAATCCTTACGTATGAGTTTGTGTTTCAGTGTATGAGTGTGTGTGATTCTGTGTTTGCGTGTTACTACCTTTACATTTCAAAGTTTAACTATATAGATATATAGAAATATTTATTTTAAAATAAAAATAACTTTTTTTTATGTGGGAATGTAAAATATTGTATGTATTTAACTGGGAAGGACTCAAAAGTGGATACATATGTCTGTACATGTGTATTTATTAATGTGTATGTGTATATATATATATATATATATGTGTGTGTGTATGTATGTGTGCACATACATATTTACATATATATATACAGTATATACACATGTATACAGATATAAACACATATATAGACTAGGGCTGAGCAATTAATGGCGATATGAGGCTATACAATATTTAAATGGCATGAGGCTGCAATTTTTTATAAAAAAAAAAAAAGTCTCTTGTTGCATGTCATGTCGTTCACACAGGGGAGTGGACCAGGAAGTGTCATATGAGTCTCACAACACGTAACGCTACCGCCGCCATTTTACTTGTCTCATGGTTTGTTGCTTCAGTCCTAAGGTGCGCACAGACAAGGAAGATGGTGGACTGCTGGGGCTCTTTCCCTGGTTTATTCAGTCTGCAGTGCAAATTGCAAAGGGAACAAGCCACTGTTTTGATCAGTTAGATGCATTTATTAATGCAAAATGTATGTTTAAAAAATATTTAAAAAATATATTTTTGGGGCACTTTTAGAAAATAAACCAGAGATCGGATCTCTGGTTAATTTTCTGATCGTTAATTGCTACTGCGAGCTTGCAATAGCAATAACCAGCCACTTGTAATGGCTGGTTAATTATTGCGCTCCCGTTTGGGGGATTACAATAATTTAGCGCTCCACTTGTAATCTAGCTCTGTGTGTCTGGCTTTTCAGTATCAGTTGAATCCTAAATTACAAATAAAAATGTCACCCCTGCCTTGTAAAAATGTAACCATGGGTGTCCATCCTCAGTCAGGTCCAAAGGCAACCATTCAACCCGTCATTGGTTTTAATTTGCTTTCATTACCCAGAGAGTATATATTATATACATACAAATACAGTGTGTGTGTATAAAGCAGTATTAATTGTGAGGGAGGTGAAAGTCTTTGTAAGTTCCTACACTTTTTTTGTAGTACTTGACCCCTGCTAGGGATGTTCTGCTTTCAGTTGATATGAATTGATAAATGTGGCAGAACCATTTTCCCCCAGGGATGCAGGGGTTAACCCATTTCAGAAGTTAGTCCTATAATTTATGCAAAAGACAAGGCAGCGGAGATTGCCCCAGGTAATGAGCTGAGTGGTAAACTGTATAGCGGCACTGCTAAAATATTAAACATATATCCGTGCGCGCAGATGTGTGTAGTGACACAGCCTCTCATATATATGGTATTAGCATTAATGCACGGAATCTTCATCTGAACCACTGACCTGACAGTCGCACACATCAGTTTCGCATTTACATTTAAATATCCGGTTGGCGCTCACTGAGTATAAGCTACACATGTATAATGTATGTATTCTGCCCATCTATATGAGGGTGTATCTAATGTCTGCATTTATTATTTATGTATGTTTATTCAGCATCACATCCCTGTGCTCAGTATTTTCCTGCGGCAACAATGATAAATTAGGATAACAAAACCATTTTAAGTACAGCAGATATTAAAAGAACAGTCTAATGCATCCTCTGATTCATCAGTGTATGGAATGACCCTCGCTATCTATCTAACTGACGCAAAGCGTTAAACAAATAGGCCCCACACTGAAGTCACAAGCAATGGCTAAAATGTCATTCTCTAGTAAATGATACTGTCCCTATAACAATAATGACAGATTATCGTATGGTGTCAGCATGAAGCATTTGGCTAAAAAGCCACTAAACAATTTATGTTGTGGACAAACATCCAGAACATAACTTGAAGGACCATTAAACACAGAATATGCAATTCAACAAATGTGTAATAAATAGGCAACACAGACGCATTTAGTTTCAATTTAAAATGAGTAGTAGATTTTTTTCTGAAAAATTTCAAACACCTAGATTACGAGTTTTGCGTTACGACTTTTAACGCTGAAAAAAATAATTTCAGCATAAAAGCAGTAACGCAGCTATTGGGAGTCGCAAGCATTTTAGCCTTTAACGCAACGTCCACCCCGCACTCAAAAAAATTACGTTTTTGCGTGGGATTTTCATAGCGCCGGTATTACAGGTTGTGCGGTGAGGCTAAAATGCTTGCTTTACAGACAAATCAGAAAACCTGGCAAGCGCTCTGGATTCCCTGTCTTCCGCCCTTGTACTTTGAAGGAGACTGATGTTTTTCGTCCTGCTACGTTCTCTGTGACGCTGACCCGTGTTCACAGTATCAGCAGTCCTTACCGGAACAGCAGGGTATTCCTCACACTGTGTAGGTGTCCCTTCCTCAGGAGTCCCACAGGGAACAAAAGAGCACACAGAAAGGTTCCTCTTCAGCTGCAGGAGTCCTCACCAGCTCCCAATATCAATAATGCAAAAATGGTTTTGTTTTGTTTGGTGACACCCATGGGTCATTGAGAAAGTGTAACCAAACGAAACATGTTTGACCTGTAATTGTACCACTCTTTTAACTTTATGCCATTTAAATAAATATGTCTAATTTTAAGACATCTGGCTTTTCATTTATATTTACACCCAGAGAGGACTGAGTACTCTTCTCTATGGCATTCAATTTTTGCTTGCTTTACAGCCAATCAGCCAATAGGATTGAGCTTCAATCCTATTGGCTGATCTAATCATTGGTGACAGCCAATAGAATGCAAGCTCAATCCTATTGGCTGTTTGGATCAGCCAATAGGATCGAAGCTCAATCCTATTGGCTGATTGCATCAGCCAATATGATTTTTTCACCTTTAATTCCGATTGGCTGATAGAATTCTATCAGCCAATTGGAATTCAAGGGACACCATCTTGGATGACGTCCCTTAAAGGAACCTTCATTCTTCAGTCGCCGTTGTAAGAAGAGGATGCTCCGCGTCGACCGTCTTGAAGATGGAGCCGCTCCGCGTCGGAAGGATGAAGATAGAAGATGCTGTCTGGATGAAGACTTCTGCCCGTCTGGAGGACCACTTCTTTCCGCTTGGTTGAAGGCTTCTCCCGGCTTTGTTGACGACTTCTTGCCGCTTGGATGAAGACTTCTGCCGCTTTGTTGAGGATGGATGTCGGGTCTTCAAAAACTGTAAGTGGATCTTCGGGGGTTAGTGTTAGGTTTTATTAAGGGTTTATTGGGTTGGTTTTATTTTTAGATTAGGGTTTGGGCGGAAAAAGAGCTAAATGCCCTTTTAAGGGCAATGCCCATCCAAATGCCCTTTGCAGGGCAATGGGGAGCGTAGGTTTTTTTAGATTGGATTTTATTTGGGGGGGTTGGTTGTGTGGGTGGTGGGTTTTACTGTTGGGGGGTTGTTTGTAATTTTTTTTACAGGTAAAAGAGCTGATTTCTTTGGGGCAATGCCCTGCAAAAGGCCCTTTTAAGGGCTATTGGCAGTTTAGTGTAGGCTAGGGTTTTTTTTATTTTGGGGGGGCTTTTTTATTTTGATAGGGCTATTAGATTAGGTGTAATTAGTTTAAATATTTGATAATTTCTTTTTTATTTTGTGTAATTTAGTGTTTTTTTTGTAATTTAGTTAATTGTATTTAATTAATGTAATTTATTTAATTGTAGTGTAAGGTTAGGTGTTAGTGTAACTCAGGTTAGGTTTTATTTTACAGGTAAATTTGTATTTATTTTAGCTAGGTAGCTAGTAAATAGTTAATAACTAATTACTAACTAATCTACCTAGTTAAAATAAATACAAACTTAGCTGTGAAATAAAAATAAAACCTAAGATAGCTACAATGTAACTATTAGTTATATTGTATCTTGCTTAGGGTTTATTTTACAGGTAAGTATTTCGTTTTAAATAGGAATTATTTAGTTATTAATAGTAGGTTTTATTTAGATTTATTTTAATTACATTAAAGTTAGTGGGTATTAGGGTTAGGTTTAGGGGTTAATAACTTTAGTATAGTGGCGGCATATTAGGGTTAATAAGGGTAGGTGGCGGCGACATTGGGGGCGGCAGATTAGGGGTTAATAAGTGTAGGTAGGTGGTGGCGACATTGGGGGTGGCAGATTAGGGGTTAATAACTGTAATGTAAGTGGCGGCGATGTCGGGGGCGGCAGATTAGGGGTTAATAAGTGTAATGTAGGTGGCGGCGATGTTGGGGGCGGCAGCTTAGGGGTGTTTAGACTCGGGGTTCATGTTAGGGTGTTAGTTGTAAACATAACTTTTGTTTCCCCATAGGAATCAATGGAGCAGTGTTTCGGAGCTTTACGCTGCTTTATTGCAGGTTTTAGGCTTTTTTTCAGCCGGCTCTCCCCATTGATGTCTATGGGGAAATCATGCACGAGCATGTAAAACCAGCTCAAAGCAGCGCTGGTATTGGAGTGCGGTATTGAGCTCAATTTTGCTTTACGCTGCAATATTGCCTGCTAACGCAGAGTTTTTGTAAACCTGTAATAGCAGCGCTAGAGGGAGGTGAGCGGTGACAATAACTTGCAAGTTAGCACCGAGCCGCTCTTACCGCAAAACTCGTAATATAGCCGATTGTTAGAAGTGTGTGCTCTATCTGGTTCATGAAAGCTTAATTCTGACTTTAGTGTCCTTTAACTGGCCTGTAGAAACATATTGTGATGGTAAATAAGATGCGTAAATCTGCTCACATTTCCTTTTAGACCGGATATAAAAGCCAAAAATGTATTTTGTGACTCAGAGAATACAAATTTATAAAGAACTTTCCACTTTACTTATTTTATCAGATTCGCTTTGTTCCCGTGATTTTCTGTGTTGAAGAGATACCTAGGTAGGTCTGCCTGAAGCACTTCATAACAGGAAATAGTGCTGCTATCTAGTGCTCTTGCACATGGATAACATTCTTACAAAACTGCTGCTATGTAGTTCTCCAGACACATGCACGCTCCTGAGCTTTCCTACCTGCTTTTCAACAAAAGATACCAAAAGAATGAAGATACTTTGATAATAGAAGTAAATTAGAAAGTTGTTAAAAATCGCTGCTCTATCATGAGTCATGAAATAAATGTTTTAGGTTTCATGTCCCTTTTTAAGTACAAACTTGATTACTTTGCAGGATAACTAACATACCCAGGTATTCTTGTGTTCCGTGCAGGCTTTGATTTTACCACCTCTACTGAAGGTCTGTGCCCTGCAGCAACCACCTTTTCTGTGTAGTAGCGCTCATACATATTATTTCTGAACTTGCTGTCCTCCAACTTGTGCTGGTGTCACTCTGCTTGTGACCAAGGCTTTTATTTTCAGAACTGGTACCCTTGTGCATTTCCAAAGTGCTGGCACAAGAGTGTGTAACAGATGTCTGCTGGTACCAGCTGGTGTATGGTAGCCGCAGTGGGCAAGTGCTGGTATTGAATTAAATTGTCACAACACAAAGGAAATATCTGTATTTGAAATGCTGGGTTAGGGCTAGTGGTAGGTGGGTTCCTGAGAAGACTGTAACTCATTCCTGTGTAGTGGTGTTATACAAGGCAGCCCTCTGCATGGCAGTGATTTAACAAGACCATAGCTGCCCGTCACCAATGCTGTTTATTTACACAGGTTCAGAACAAAGAGATTCGGTTTGATAAGTAGCCCAGTTTTATATACAGTGCTGCACAAACTTGATACTAGATCAGTTGCAGCAAGATGCTTTCATTACCTTTCCATAGCTGAATTACTAATGTTCCCCAGTCAGCTGGTTATAGGTCGGGTGTGCTGTTACTGGGGCATTGGGTTACCAAGACAAATGATACCCAGCCTTGTTACTGACTAAAGCTAACACCATACAGAGGGCAACTGTTATCCCGCAGGGCTCTGCCAGTGATGGATTCAGAGAGTAACAGACACACCGGACTATCTCATGACTGAAAATCTCATTTGAGCAGTGTTTATACATATTATTATATAAAAGTGCATTGTTTAGAAAACTTGTGTTGTCTGCTGATAGGAATTAAATGAGAACAAAGTTCTCTAGATTTATTTCCTAGCTAGTGCTACTTGCTATTATCTATCGATAAGATCTGCATGACCTACAGGAATTATTGTGTTAACAAAAAACAGACTCTTTTAGTCTCTATATTTTTGAAAACTGTATAGTTAAAGTATAAATAATTATTTTGTTTGATGTTTAAAGGGACAGTGAGATTTGTATGTAAAATCTTTAGGGCTAGATTACAAGTGGAGCACTATATTAAAGGGACAGTCTAGGCCAAAATAAACTTTCATGATTCAGATAGAGCATGTAATTTTAAACAATTTTCCAATTTACTTTTATCACCAATTTTGCTTTGTTCTCTTGGTATTCTTAGTTGAAAGCTTAACCTAGGAGGTTCATATGCTAATTTCTTAGACCTTGAAGGCCACCTCTTTTCAGAATGCATTTTAACAGTTTTTCACCACTAGAGGGTGTAAGTTCATGTATTTCATATAGATAACACTGTGCTCGTGCACGTAAAGTTATCTGGGAGCAGGCACTGATTGGCTAGACTTGAAATCTGTCAAAAGTACTGAAATAAAGGGGCAGTTTGCAGAGGCTTAGATACAAGATAATCACAGAGGTTAAAAGTGTATTAATATAACTGTGTTGGTTATGCAAAACTGGGGAATGGGTAATAAAGGGATTATCTATCTTTTAAAACAATAAAAATTCTGGTGTAGACTGTCCCTTTAACATGCGCTTGTAAAGGGCAAATTCACCTTTTATACAACAATCCTTTCCGCGCTCGAAGAGCTGTAGTTAAGTTTTGCGCAACATAAATGTTTCACTAAACACTTCAAAAATACATTACAAAGTACAGTTACACTCATATTAACACTGTCTAATAAAAATTATTTGAAAACAAATATTACACACAAAAGTTATAAGGGCTCAAAGATACAAGATATCTGTGTTAGAAAAAAAACCGACACAGGGATTTTACATTGACATACTGTACATACACATACATAGAGAAACGTGCATTTATATGTATAGACATATGTTTAACTAGGGAGATAATGAAAATATTTCACAATACAATCTTATGCACAGTAAACATTATCTCAGATGTATTTTTATAGAGATATTTGCAAATAGATCTCGAGATATCTAGATATATATGTATATATTCATATACATAGATATATCAGTCCAAAAATCATCACATATATAGAAAAATATTTATTTATAAAAAAAAAAATAGAACAAATTCCGTTGAGAAAACATTTTTGCAATATGAAATATTTGCATTTTCATCTACACTTTTCAAGGAGCTTTGCTCAACAGATTAGGGTTTTTGTGTGTGTTTTTTTAATTTTATTTGTCATCTCCATTTACTTCTATGGGGAATATGTGAACGTGCACATGATTTGTCTGTTTGCATTACGTGGCTTAACGCATGCGCAAAATAAGTTGTTTCTCAACTTGTAATAGCTGCACAACCCCAAAAGCAAAAAAGCCATAACACGTGCAGTGTTTTCGCAACTGATTTGCTGTGCCCCTTGTAATCTTGCTCACAGTGATACACACACATATGTATATATACACATACATACACGTTACGCATACACTACACACACACAGATATACACATACACACACTCATACACGCACAGATATACACATACACACAGACACACTTTACATACACACTACACATATACAACTACACAAATGTATATATACACATACATGCATACACACTTTACATACATATTACAGATACACTACACACACCCAGATATACACATACACGCATTCATACATGCACAGATATACACATACACACAGACACACTTTACATACACACTATGATGGATATATACACAAATGTATATATACCCATACATACATGCATACACACTTTACATACATACTACACATACACTACACACACCCAGATATACACATACACACAGACATACACAAACAAATATACACATACATACATACAAACTTTACATACACACTACACATACACTACACACACACATATGTACACATGGACACACTCATACACATATATGCACACAGATACATACCCACACTACACCTACACTACACACACACACATATGTATGCACACGCCTCTCTATTAAACACACACACTCTTCTCTCTTTCTCTTCATCTCCCTATTTTCTTTCTTTTCCTTCTCTATTTGCATTGTCTCTGGGGCATATCCCCTGTCCCTTTCCCCTGACTGTGCTGCGTGTTGGGTTATAACAGTGTACCTATATATCTGCTCCCGTTGTGCAGTAGCCTTGCTTATTGCATCACTAATAGCTATAAAGAATTAAACCATGTCATTTGTGTATTTAATGGTCACCGGTTTTCATGCACACAGTACTTTTAACAAGTTTGTGCTCTTTCATGTGCATGACATGTTATGTATGTTAGGGGGACAGTCTATTTAAAAATGTTTATTGTTTAAAAAGATAGAGAATCCCTTCACTACCCATTCCCTATTTCCATCTTAATGGGAGGAGTCCACTGCTTCATTCATCACTTGTGGGAATACAGAACCTGGCCACCAAGAAGAGGCAAAGACACCCCAGCCAAAGGCTTAAATACCTCCCCCTCTTCCCTCATCCCCCAGTCATTCTTTGCCTTTTGTCACAGGAGGTTGGCAGAGAAGTGTCGGAAGATTCGGAGTAGTCTCTGATGGAGGGTAGTACTCTTCGCAATGGGACTGGAGTTTTAAGTTGTCCTGTCAGCCTCTCAGTGAGAGCATGGGTGAAAGTTAGAGTCCAGAGATGCAGGGTAAGTTCTTCTGCAAAACCATCCCGGCTCATATTAACAGCTCCTTAAGCAATCAGCGTTGACGAGTTTCGCTGGCTGCTTTTCTTCTCTAAAGTCCATGTCAGGAGCGACGCTACTAACCTGTCACACTTGAAGGGCTGTGTTTCTGTTCCATGGTGTTGATTCTGGTAAGATCGTTTCATTATATATATATATATATATATATATATATATATATATGTGATAACACAAGAAGACAGGGGCACAGTGTGACTCCTTTTATCTGTATAGACTCTAGGGTAATACCCTCGGAAGGGGGTTATGGAACAAGGGGGATTTTATTATGCATAATATGTTTATTGTGTTTCTGCTGCACTTGTGTGAGATAAGGCTCTGTCAGTGTGGAACAGTTAGAGAGAGACTGAGGCAGGCTTTTTTTGGCGCGTCTCTCTCTCAAGTGCAGGGGCAGTCCGGCATGGCACTCCATGTGACCGGGTGTGGCATCTGTAACTTCCTCTTTCTCAACCTGTGTTTGGAGAGACGAAAGCTGTTTCTCTTGTTAAGTGTATCCAGTCCACGGATCATCCATTACTTGTGGGATATTCTCCTTCCCAACAGGAAGTTGCAAGAGGATCACCCACAGCAGAGCTGCTATATAGCTCCTCCCCCAGCTGTCATATCCAGTCATTCTCTTGCAAGCCTCAACCAAGATGGAGGTCGTAAGAGGAGTGTGGTGTTTTATACTTAGTTTATTCTTCAATCAAAAGTTTGTTATTTTTAAATGGTGCCGGAGTGTACTGTTTATCTCAGGCAGTATTTAGAAGAAGAATCTGCCTGCGTTTTCTATGATCTTAGCAGAAGTAACTAAGATCCATGGCTGTTCTCACATATTCTGAGGAGTGAGGTAACTTCAGAGAGGGAATGGCGTGCAGGTTTTCCTGCAATAAGGTATGTGCAGTTAAAATATTTTTCTAGGGATGGAATTTGCTAGAAAATGCTGCTGATACCGAACTAATGTAAGTAAAGCCTTAAATGCAGTGAGAGCGACTGGCATCAGGCTTATTAATAGAGATACATACTCTTATAAAAATGTAATATAAAACGTTTGCTGGCATGTTTAATCGTTTTTATATGTATTTGGTGATAAAACTTATTGGGGCCTAGTTTTTTTCCACATGGCTGGCTTGAATTTTGCCTAGAAACAGTTTCCTTAGGCTTTCCACTGTTGTAATATGAGTGGGAGGGGCCTATTTGCCGTTTTTTTGCACAGCAAAAATTACAGACACAGACATCCAGCTTCTTCCTGCATGATCCAGGACATCTCTGGAGGGCTCAAAAGGCTTCAAAGTCGTTTTTGAGGGAGGTAAAAAGCCACAGTAGAGCTGTGGCAGTTGTTGTGACTGTTTGAAAAAACGTTTTTGTCATTTATTATTCTGTTTTGGGTATTAAGGGGTTAATCATCCATTTGCAAGTGGGTGCAATGCTCTGCTAACTTGTTACATACACTGTAAAAATTTCGTTAGTGTAACTGCCTTTTTTCACTGTTATTTCAAATTTTGACAAAATTTGTGTTTCTTAAAGGTGCAGTAACGTTTTTTATATTGCTTGTAAACTTAAAGTGTTTTCCAAGCTTGCTAGTCTCATTGCTAGTCTGTTTAAACATGTCTGACACAGAGGAAACTACTTGTTCATTATGTTTGAAAGCCATGGTGGAGCCCCATAGGAGAATGTGTACTAAATGTATTGATTTCACCTTAAACAGTAAAGATCAGCCTTTAAATGTAAAAGAAATATCACCAGAAGATTCTGACGAGGGGGAAGTTATGCCGACTAACTCTCCCCACGTGTCAGACCCTTCGCCTCCCGCTCAGGGGATGCACGCTAATATGGCGCCAATTACATCAGGGACGCCCATAGCGATTACCTTGCAGGACATGGCTGCAATCATGAATAATACCCTGTCAGAGGTATTATCCAGGTTGCCTGAATTAAGAGGCAAGCGCGATTGCTCTGGGGTTAGGAGAAATACAGAGCGTGCAGATGCTGTAAGGGCATGTCTGATACTGCGTCACAATATGCAGATCATGAGGACGGAGAGCTTCAGTCTGTGGGTGACATCTCTGATTCGGGGAAACCTGATTCAGAGATTTCTAATTTTAAATTTAAGCTTGAGAACCTCCGTGTGTTGCTTGGGGAGGTATTAGCTGCTCTGAATGACTGTAACACAGTTGCAGTACCAGAGAAATTGTGTAGGCTGGATAAATACTATGCGGTGCCGATGTGTACTGATGTTTTTCCTATACCTAAAAGGCTTACAGAAATTATTAGCAAGGAGTGGGATAGACCGGGAGTGCCTTTTTCCCCACCTCCTATATTTAGAAAAATGTTTCCAATAGACGCCACTACACGGGACTTATGGCAGGTGGAGGGAGCAGTTTCTACTTTAGCAAAGCGTACTACTATCCCGGTTGAGGACAGTTGTGCTTTTTCAGATCCAATGGATAAAAATTGGAGGGTTACCTTAAGAAAATGTTTATTCAACAAGGTTTTATTTTACAGCCCCTTGCATGCATTGCGCCTGTCACGGCCGCGGCGGCATTCTGGTTTGAGGCCCTGGAAGAGGCCATCCATACAGCTCCATTGACTGGAATTATTGACAAGCTTAGAACACTTAAGCAAGCTAACTCATTTGTTTCTGATGCCATTGTTCATTTGACTAAACTAACGGCTAAGAATTCCGGATTCGCCATCCAAGCGCGTAGGGCGCTATGGCTTAAATCCTGGTCAGCTGACGTGACTTCGAAGTCTAAATTACTCAACATTCCTTTCAAGGGGCAGACCTTATTCGGGCCTGGTTTGAAGGAAATTATTGCTGACATTACTGGAGGTAAGGGTCACACCCTTCCTCAGGACAGGGCCAAAGCAAAGGCCAAACAGTCTAATTTTCGTGCCTTTCGAAATTTCAAGGCAGGTGCAGCATCAACTTCCTCCTCTTCAAAACAAGAGGGAACTTTTGCTCAATCTAAGCAGGCCTGGAAACCTAACCAGTCCTGGAACAAAGGCAAGCAGGCCAGAAAGCCTGCTGCTGCCTCTAAGACAGCATGAAGGAACGGCCCCCTATCCGGCGACGGATCTAGTAGGGAGCAGACTTTCTCTCTTCGCCCAGGCGTGGGCAAGAGATGTTCAGGATCCCTGGGCGTTGGAGATCATATCTCAGGGATATCTTCTGGACTTCAAAGCTTCCCCTCCACAAGGGTGATTTCATCTTTCAAGGCTATCTGCAAATCAGATAAAGAAAGAGGCATTCCTACGCTGTGTGCAAGACCTCCTAGTTATGGGAGTGATCCATCCAGTTCCACGGATGGAACAAGGACAGGGTTTTTATTCAAATCTGTTTGTGATTCCCAAAAAAGAGGGAACCTTCAGACCAATTTTAGATCTTAAACAAATTCCTCAGAGTTCCATCTTTCAAAATGGAAACTATTCGGACCATCCTACCCATGATCCAAGAAGGTCAGTACATGACCACAGTGGACTTAAAGGATGCCTACCTTCACATACCGATTCACAAAGATCATCATCGGTTTCTAAGGTTTGGCTTTCTAGACAGGCATTACCAATTTGTAGCTCTTCCCTTCGGGTTGGCTACAGTCCCGAGAATCTTTACAAAGGTTCTGGGCTCACTTCTGGCGGTTCTAAGACCGCAAGGCATATCGGTGGCTCTGTATCTAGACGACATCCTGATACAGGCGTCAAGCTTTCAAGTTGCCAAGTCTCATACAGAGATAGTTCTGGCATTCCTGAGGTCGCACGGGTGGAAAGTGAACGAGGAAAAGAGTTCTCTATCCCCACTCACAAGAGTCTCCTTCTTAGGGACTCTTATAGATTCTGTAGAAATGAAAATTTACCTGACAGAGTCCAGGTTATCAAAACTTCTAAATGCTTGCCGTGTTCTTCACTCCATTCCGCTCCCTTCTGTAGCTCAGTGTATGGAGGTAATCGGCTTAATGGTAGCGGCAATGGACATAGTGCCATTTGTGCGCCTTCATCTCAGACCGCTGCAATTATGCATGCTGAGTCAGTGGAATGGGGATTACACAGATTTGTCCCCTCTGCTAAATCTGGATCAAGAGACCAGAGATTCTCTTCTCTGGTGGTAGTCTCGGGTACACCTGTCCAAGGGTATGACCTTTCGCAGGCCAGATTGGACAATTGTAACAACAGATGCCAGCCTTCTAGGTTGGGGTGCAGTCTGGAACTCCCTGAAGGCACAGGGATCGTGGACTCAGGAGGAGAAACTACTTCCAATAAATATTCTGGAGTTAAGAGCGATATTCAATGCTCTTCTGGCTTGGCCTCAGTTAGCAACACTGAGGTTCATCAGATTTCAGTCGGACAACATCACGACTGTGGCTTACATCAACCATCAAGGGGGAACCAGGAGTTCCCTAGCGATGTTAGAAGTCTCAAAAATAATTCGCTGGGCAGAGTACCACTCTTGCCACCTGTCAGCAATCCATATCCCAGGCGTGGAGAACTGGGAGGCGGATTTTCTAAGTCGTCAGACTTTCCATCCGAGGGAGTGGGAACTCCATCCGGAGGTGTTTGCTCAATTGATTCATCGTTGGGGCAAACCAGAGTTGGATCTCATGGCGTCTCGCCAGAACGCCAAGCTTCCTTGTTACGAATCCAGGTCCAGGGACCCAGAAGCGACGCTGATAGATGCTCTATCAGCGACTTGGTTCTTCAACCTGGCTTATGTGTTTCCACCGTTTCCTCTGCTCCCTCGACTGATTGCCAAAATCAAACAGGAGAGAGCATCAGTGATTCTGATAGCGCCTGCGTGGCCACCTAGTGGACATGTCATCCTTTCCACCATGGACTTTGCCTCTAAGACAGGACCTTCTGATACAAGGTCCTTTCAATCATCTAAATCTAATTTCTCTGAGACTGACTGCATGGAGATTGAACGCTTGATTCTATCAAAGCGTGTCTTCTCCGAGTCAGTCATTGATACTTTAAAACAGGCACGAAAGCCTGTTACCAGGAAAATCTACCACAAGATATGGAGTAAATATCTTTATTGGTGTGAATCCAAAAATTACTCATGGAGTAAGGTTAGAATTCCTAGAATATTGTCCTTTCTCCAAGAGGGCTTGGACAAAGGATTATCAGCTAGTTCCTTAAAGGGACAGATTTCTGCTCTGTCTATTCCTTTGCACAAGCGTCTGGCAGAGGTTCCAGACGTCCAGGCATTTTGCCAGGCTTTGGTTAGAATTAAGCCTGTGTTTAAACCTGTTGCTCCCCCGTGGAGCTTAAACTTGGTTCTTAAGGTTCTTCAAGGAGTTCAGTTTGAACCCCTTCATTCCATTGATATTAAACTTTTATCTTGGAAAGTTCTGTTTTTGATGGCTATTTCCTCGGCTCGGAGAGTCTCTGAGCTATCTGCCTTACAATGTGATTCTCCTTATCTGATTTTTCATGCAGATAAGGTAGTTCTGCGTACCAAACCTGGGTTTTTACCTAAGGTGGTTTCCAACAAGAATATCAATCAAGAGATTGTTGTTCCATCATTGTGTCCTAATCCTTCAAAGAAGGAACGTCTTTTACATAATCTGGACGTAGTCCGTGCCTTGAAGTTTTACTTACAAGCTACTAAGGATTTTCGTCAAACATCTTCCCTGTTTGTCGTTTACTCTGGACAGAGGAGAGGTCAAAAAGCTTCGGCAACCTCTCTTTCCTTTTGGCTTCGGAGCGTAATACGCCTAGCCTATGAGACTGCTGGACAGCAGCCCCCTGAAAGGATTACAGCTCATTCTACTAGAGCTGTGGCTTCCACCTGGGCCTTTAAAAATGAGGCCTCTGTTGAACAGATTTGCAAGGCCGCGACTTGGTCTTCGCTTCACACCTTTTCCAAATTTTCCAAACTTTTGCTTCTTCGGAGGCTGTTTTTGGGAGAAAGGTTCTTCAGACAGTGGTTCCTTCCGCTTAATCCTGCCTTGTCCCTCCCATCATCCGTGTACTTTAACTTTGGTATTGGTATCCCACAAGTAATGGATGATCCGTGGACTGGATACACTTAACAAGAGAAAACATAATTTATGCTTACCTGATAAATTTATTCCTCTTGTAGTGTATCCAGTCCACGGCCCGCCCTGTCCTTTTAAGGCAGGTCTAAATTTTAATTAAACTACAGTCACCACTGCACCCTATGGTTTCTCCTTTCTCTGTTTGTTTTCGGTCGAATGACTGTATATGACAGCTGGGGGAGGAGCTATATAGCAGCTCTGCTGTGGGTGATCCTCTTGCAACTTCCTGTTGGGAAGCAGAATATCCCACAAGTAATGGATGATCCGTGGACTGGATACACTACAAGAGAAATAAATTTATCAGTTAAGCATAAATTATGTTTTCTTGTAGTCCGGGTCATAGGAGGTGGTGAGTGCCCCGGCCATTGGGATATAAAGGTGCCATTTAACAATTTGATCAAGTCCGTAATAAAGGTGCAAGCTATGGAGGACTCCATACCCCCTCTTTATCTAAACCTATTAACTGTGTATACTGTGCGGAGGTTCCGGTCGAACCGCAGACACAACTCTTTTCCACATGCTTTGACAATATTGCTATATCAAAGAAGAATAAAGTATTTAGTATGACTGAGCCGTCAACCTCTGAGGGTTCTCCCCCCGCAAGGTGGGTTCCTTACAATCATCTCCGATTACATAAGCAGTTCCCCAGGGCACTACTAATTCTCCCGCGGGAGGGGCCCTTTGGCTTCCAAACTTCGCCAATCAGTTGCAGGCGGCGGTTTCTGCGGCCATAAATGCGATGCCTCGTCCTACTAAGCGCAAGCGGAAGGTACGGCACTGCTATCCGTCTCAGGGGTCTTCGACTCCGCTGGATGTCTCAGATAGATTATTCGCTGAGGAGGACGACTCCGATTTATCGGAGGATGTTGCTTCTGGGTCGGAATCGGCTACTTCTAGGCCTCCGTCTGCGAAGGAACCATATTTCAAGTTTAAGATGGAGCAGTTGCTCTTTCTTCTGAAGGAAGTGCTTGCTATGCTTGAGGTTCCGAAACCGAAACTCCCGGAGGAACCTTCAATCCCAAAACTGGATAGGGTTTACGAGGACAGGGTAGTGCCCCAGGCCTTCCTGGTTCCTATCAAAATGGCGAACATTATTAAGAATGAATGGGAGAAACTGGGTTTGCCCTTTTCTCCCTCGTCTTCTTTTAAGAACCGTCCCTAAGGTGGATGGTGCTATCTCCATGCTCGCTAAGAGAACGACCATTCCGCTTGAGGATAGCTCCTTTTTTAAGGAACCCATGGATAAAAAAATGGAGTCCATGTTGCGGAAGATGTTCCAACTGACTGGGTTTGTTTTCCAACCGGCGGCGGCAGTCGCTGCAGTGGCTGGTGCAGCTACCTACTGGTGTGATCAGCAATGGTCGAGGTGGAGACTCCCCTCGATGAGATTCTGGATCGAATCAAAGCCCTAAGGGTGGCACATTCGTTAATTTGTGATGCTAACATGCAGATTATTCGCCTGAATGCTAAGACATCAGGGTTTTCTGTTTTAGCCCGCAGGACTCTGTGGCTAAAATCGTGGTCTGCTGACATGACGTCTAAGTCTCGCTTGCTTTCCCTACCATTCAAGGGGAAGGTTTTGTTTGGCATGGGCCTGGATTCTATCATATCTACAGTCACGGGGGGAAAGAGTGCCTTCTTACCTCAGGATAAGAAAACCAAACCTAAGGGATCTATTTTTCACCCCTTTCATGCGGACAAGTCTCAGCGTCAACAGTCTTCCGCAAAATCTGCGCAATCCAAGGGATCTTTGAAGCCAGCAAACTCTTGGAGCAAGTCCAAGTAGAACAAGAAGCCCACTGAGTCAAAGTCGTCATGAAGGGGCGGCCCCCGACCTGTCCTTGGACCAGGTATGGGAAGACGTTACAGACCCTTGGGTCCTGGAGGTCGTTGCCCAGGGGTACAAGATAGGTTTAAAATCGTATCTGCCCAGAAGCAGGTTCCTCCTGTCAAACATCTCTTCAAGCCCAGAAAAGAGAGACGCCTTTCTGGGGTATGTGAGTGATCTCTCATTTCTCGGGGTAATCGTCCCAGTTTCTCCGGCAGAAAGAGGTCTGGGATATTATTCAAACCTTTTCGTGTTCCCAAAGAAGGAGAGCATGTTTCGTCCAATTCTGGACCTAAAGGCCCTAAACAAGTTTTTGTCAGTCCCATCGTTCAAGATGGAGACGATCAGGTCAATTTTGCCCCTGGTTCAAGAGGGGCAATTCATGACGACTATAGACCTGAAGGATGCTTACCTTCATGTTCCAATCCACAAGCATCACTTAAAATTTCTAAGGTTCCCCTTCCTGGACCAGCACTTTCAGTTTGTGGCCCTTCCGTTTGGTCTGGCGACTGCCCCAAGAATCTTTACAAAAGTTCTGGGAGCTCTTCTCGCAGTAGCGAGAGCCAGAGGGATTGCAGTGGTACCGTATCTGGACGATATCCTGGTCCAGGCTCCATCCTACAGTCTGGCAGAGGATCACTCAAGAGCTCTTCTCCTTCAGTCCCACAGGTGGAAGATAGACGAAGGAAAGAGTTCATTGGTCCCCAGCAACAGGGTGGAGTTCCTGGGTACGATAATAGATTCTTCAGCAATGAAGATATTTTTGACAAACCAGAGACGTTGCAAGCTTGCGTCCAACTGTCTAGCCCTGCAGACATCCTCCAGGACATCTGTGGCCAGGTGTATGGAGGTAATCGGGCTCATGGTATCCAGCATAGATGTCATTCCATTCGCCAGGTTCCATCTCAGGCCTCTTCAGCTGTGCATGTTGAGACAATGGAATGGCGATCATTCAGATTTGTCCCAACAGATATCTCTGGACAGACCGGTGAGGGAGTCCCTGTCTTGGTGGATCCAACCGGGGCAGTTGTCTCAGGGGACATCCTTCCTGAGACCATCCTGGGGATGTCATCATATCCGCAGTGGAAGTTACCTTGTAGCAAGGATCTACTAGTTCAAGGTCCTTTTCAACATCAAAAGCTTGATTTTTGAGGCTGACTGCATGGAGATTGAAAGCCTAGTCTTAGCCAAGAGAGGATTTTCGGAGATTGACACTCTCGTTCAGGCCAGGAAGCCGGTCACTAGACGCATCTACCACAAGGTGTGGAGGACCCATTTGTCCTGGTGTGAGAAACGAGGATACCCATGACATAAGGTCAGCATATCCAAGATTTTGGCCTTTCTTCCAGACGGTCTAAATTGCTGCCAGTTCCCTAATGGGACAGATTTCGGCTTTATCTGTACTGTTGCTTAAGAAGCTTGTGGAGCTTCCTGACATTTAGTCCTTTGTTCAGGCTCTGGTTAGGATCAGACCGGTCTTCAGGAATCCAGCTCCTCCATGGAGCTTAAACTTGGTTCTTAAGGTTTTGCAGAGGGCTCCGTTTGAGCCTATGCATGCCCTTGACATTAAGATTCTCTCATGGAAGGTCCTGTTGTTATTGGCTATTGCATCGGCACGCAGAGTCTCTGAGTTGGCGGCATTGCAATGTGAGCCTCCCTATTTAGTCTTTCATGCTGATAAGGCTGTTCTTCACACTGGTTTGGGATTCCTACCCAAGGTAGTGTTGAGTCGTAACTTTAATCAGGAAATAGTTCCTTCCTTGTGTCCTAACCCTTCTTCTTCAAAGGAGAGGTTACTTCATAATCTGGATGTGGTTCGGGCTTTGAAGTTTTATCTTCAAGCCACAAAGGAGTTCAGACAGATGTCGTCCTTATTTGTTGTGTATCCGGGAAGGCGCAGAGGGAAAAGGGCCTCTGCAACTTCTCTTTCCTTTTGGTTGAGGAGTATGATCCATCTGGCATATGAGACAGCGGGACACAAGTCTCCTCAGAGGATTACGGCTCACTCAACTAGAGCTGTGGCCTCTTCTTGGGTCTTTAAGAATGAGGCTTCTTTGGAGCAGATTTGTAAGGCGGCCAACTGGTCTTCCTTACATACTTTTGCAAAATTTTATAAAATGTACGTTTTTGCTTCGGCGGAAGCAGTTTTTGGGAGAAAGGTTCTGCAGGCTGTGGTGCCCTCAGTTTAGGGTCCCCCTCCCTTACCCTCCTGTTTTTTTTTTTAATTCAGTGTCCTCTAGAGCTTGGGTATTTGTTCCCACAAGTGATGAATGAAGCAGTGGACTCTCCTCTTATTAAGATGGAAAACATAAATTATGCTTAACTGATAATTTCATTTCCATCTGTGGGAGGAGAGTCCACTGCACCTGCCCGTTCTCCGGGGGGCGGATCTAACTTTATTTTAATCTTCTGGCACCATTTATACCCGTATATTTTTCCTACTGTTTCTTGTTCCCTTGGCAGAATGACTGGGGGATGAGGGAAGTGGGGGAGGTATTTAAGCCTTTGGCTGGGGTGTCTTTGCCTCCTCCTGGTGGCCAGGTTCTGTATTCCCACAAGTGATGAATGAAGCCGTGGACTCTCCTCCCACAGATGGAAATGAAATGATCAGGTAAGCATAATTTGTTTTTTGCATAACGAACACTGTGATATTAATATACTTTTTACCGCTGTGATTACCTTGTATCTAAGCCTCTGCAGACTGCCCCTTATCTCAGTGCTTTTGACTGACTTGCATTTTAGACAATCAGTGCTGACTCCTAAATAACTCCACGGGCGTGAGCACAATGCTATCTATATGACGCACATGAACTAAAACTGTCTAACTGTGAAAAACTGTCAAAATGAACTGAGATAAGAGGTGGAATTCAAGGTCTTAGAAATTAGCATATGAGCCTACCTAGGTTAAGCTTTCAAAAAAGAATACCAGGAGAACAAAGCAAATTTGAGGATAAAAGTAAATTGGGAAACGCTTTAAAATTGCATGTCCTATCTGAATTATGAAAGTTTAATTTTGACTAGACTGTCCCTTTAAATACCACTACACACATTTTTTCAGTATAAATGTATTTGCAACAAAAGCTTTTGTTATCTCAGCTAACAGTAAGAACCATGTATCAGTGCACAGCTCCCTGGGCAGACAGACAAATACTCAGGTCTACAGGGTGCCAAACTGTCAGCTATTTCTATGGGATGTTATTGCAAACTGCAATTATCTTCTGCCCACATAGCAGCTGCTGTTTACCCACCGCAAGTCACATACAGTTTTACTACTGACTCTATTTCATTTTATAGCACAGAAGTATATTTCAGTTAAAGCAAAGATAATATATAATTGACCTAAATGCCACTTTAATTATTATTAATTATTTCACAGGAGGAGCTTATGCACCTCTCAGACATTAAAGGGACAGTCAAAATTCAGACAGAACATACAATTTTAAACAGCTTTCCAATTTACTTCTATTTTTAAATTTGCTTTGTACTCTTGGGAGACGATTCATCAAGCTCTATATGGAGCTGTATTCAGCTGTTTCGCCGGAAACAGGGGTTAAGAAGCAGTGGTCTTAAGACTTAACTCGTCCACTACCTCTGAGGCGGTGGACAGGAATCTGCCCGATCACATACGATCGGGTTGATTGACACCTGCTGGTTGGGGCCGATTGGCCGCGAATATGCAGGGGGCGGTATTGCACAAGCATTTCTAGAATTCACTAGAAATGCTTGTGCAATTATAAATGCCGGCATCGTATGCTGTCGGCATCGTATGCTGTCGGCATTTAACGATGTCCGCCCGCACATTGATAATTCGGCCCCTTGGTATCTTTTGTTAAAGAGCATATTTAGGTGGGCTCAGGAGCAACAATGCTCTAGTCGGAGCTAGCTGTTCGTTGGTGGCTGCAAAAATATGCCTCTTGTTATTGGCTCGCAAGATGTTTTCAGCTAGCTCCCAGTAGTGCATTGCTGCTCCTGTACCTATGCTACAACAAAGGATAACATGAGAACAAAGCTAATTGGAAAGTTGTTTGAAATTGCATGTTGTGTCTGAATCATGAAAGTTTAATTTTGATTTACTTATCTAGGCATGCCAGTTATGTTAAAAGGCTTTTCACATATCAAGCACACCTTCTACTAATCGGGATTCAGTTTTTTTTTATGGAAATTCAATTACCCCTGCCAAGGGCACCATACTATTTATGCTCTAAATTAGGATGATAGAGAGAGAGAGCGAGAGAGAGAGCTGTTTTAGGTGATGTTTTTTTTTTTTTTAATCCTAGGATTATAAGCTCTGGAGAAAGGGATGTGATCCACTAAGGATGAGTTCTTTAGTATAGTATTTTCTGGAGGGATGTGGCCCACTAAGGATAGTGATTTTCAGTGTAAAGTCAGTTCTGGAAATATGTTACTCACTGAGGATAGTGACATCTACAGCACAGTAAGGTCTGGAGAGTTGTGATCCACTGAGTTCTGGGTCAAAGACAGAGATTTGACTGCTGATAATAGTGAATTATAGAGGACAGTAAGGTCTGGAAACGTGATCCACTGAGGATAGAGAGTACTGGAGGACAGTCAAGTATGGAGACATGTGACCTCTGAGAATAGCGAGGTCTGGAGGACAGGTGAGGAGAGTTGTTACGAAACTGGGGATAGAGAGTTATGGAGGACAGAAAGGTCTGAAGACATGGGACCAGCTGAAGGACAAAGAGTTCTGGAGGAGAATCAGATGTGGAGAGATGCTACTCAATGAGGATAGAGAGTTCTAGAGGAAAGTCAGGTGTGGAAGGTTGTGACTAGCTTGAAAATAGTTCTAGAGGACAGTCGGATATGGAGAACTGTGACTCTCTGAGGAAAGAGTGTTCTGGAGGACAGTCTGATATGAATGGATGTGGCCGACTGAGGATATAGAATTTTAGAGGACAGTCAGGTCTGTAGAGTTGTGACATACTGAGAACAGTGAGTTCTAGAGGACACTCAGGTCTGAATAGATGTGACTAGCTGGAGAATAGTGAGTTTTAGAGCACTGTGAGGTCTGGAGAGTTTTGACCCCCTGATGATAGAGAGTTATAGAGGACAGTCAGGTCTAGAGAGTTGTGACCAGCTGGACGATATTGAGTTCCAGAGTACACTCAGGTCAAGAGAGTTGTGACTAGCTGGAGAATAGTGAGTTTTAGAGCACTGTGAGGTCTGGAGAGTTGTGACCCCCTGATGTTAGAGAGTTCTAGAGGACAGTCAGGTCTAGAGAGTTGTTACCAGCTGGAGCATAATGAGTTCTAGAGGACAGTCTGGTCTGGAGTGTTGTAACCTATTTAGGATAGAGAGTTATAGAGGAACGTCAGGCCTGGAGAGTTGTGATCAGCTGGATGATACTGAGTTCTATAGTACAGTCAGATCTAGAGAGTTGTGACCAGCTGGAGGATAGTGAGTTCTAGAGTACAGTCAGGTCTAGAGAGTTGTGACCAGCTGGAGTATAGTGAGTTCTAGAGCACTGTGAGGAGAGTTGTGACCCACTGAGAAAAGCAATTTCTAGAAGACAGTCAGGTCTGGAGAGTTGTAACCTATTTAGGATAGAGAGTTATAGAGGAATGTCAGGCCTGGAGAGTTGTGACCAGCTGGATGATACTGAGTTCTATAGTACAGTCAGATCTAGAGAGTTGTGACCAGCTGGAGGATAGTGAGTTCTAGAGTACAGTCAGGTCTAGAGAGTTGTGACCTATTGAAAATAGTGAGTTCTCAAGTACACTTAGGTCTGGAGAGATGTGACCCACTGAGAATATCAATTTCTAGAGGACAGTCAGGTCTGGAGAGTTGGGACCCATTTAGGATAGAGAGTTATAGAAGAAAGTCAGGTCTGGAGAGTTGTGACCAGTTGGAGGATAGTGAGTTCTAGAGTACAGTCAGGTCTAGAGAGTTGTGACCAGCTGGAGGATAGTGAGTTCTAGAGTACAGTCAGATCTAGAGAGTTATGACTAGCTGGAGGATAGTGAGTTCTAGGGGCATAGTTATCAAGCTCCGTATGGAGCTTGATGCCCCTTGTTTCCGGGGAGCCTTCAGGCTTGCGGGAAACAGAAGTTATGAAGCAGCGGTCTAAAGACTGCTGCTCCATATCCTGTCTGCCTGCTCTGAGGTGGCAGACAGAAATCAAGCCGATCGAATACGATCGGGTTGATTGACACCCCCTGCTAGCGGTCGATTGGCCGCGAATCTGCAGGGGGAGGCATTGCACCAGCAGTTCACAATGTCCGCATTTATCGATGTGCAGTGGACGTGATCCGCTATATCGGATCATGTCCGCTTGCACCATAGTAAATAGGCCCCCTAGAGTTATAGTTGGTGGTAAGGAACCAGTCTTTTCTTGATAATGTGGTGTAAGTGTGATGTGCCTATCTTGAGGAAGCGGTGGCAGGTGTAATGCTTTTAAAACTACAAGCTCTCAAACAGAGGGACTTAAGATAACAGTAAATGGGGAGGTTTTGTTGCTTACAAATCTTTTATCTAGAGGCTTCACCTCTGTTTTGCTTGGGGTCACGTGGTGTTCCATCAGGTGCTAAGGCACTCGTATTAATTGTGAATAATTTATCTGTAGACACCACTCAGCTTATTCCTTGTTTTGTGTTTGCAAACAGAGCATTAGAACTCAGATTATCTGCTTCTGCTGGCAAGCCCACAGCGCTGACCCAGAATGCCCCATCTCCAGCTTCTTACAGATATAACGAGCTCAGCTTCTCCTGTGCCTTTAATAGAGTGCAGCAGGATGTGCAGTAATGGGGAAATGAGGCGTGCTTTATTACGTTTGCTTCATTTCTTCTTCATTCTTTTGTAACCTATTTTTATGTTCTGTATCCGGGAGAGAAAAATACTGAAACAATTATATGAAACAGCAGAAGAACTGCTAGACCACACACAGGCGCGCACCTCACACCAGGTTGCTCTCATTAAACCATTTGTATTATGCTTTGTGAAGAGCTTGAGTTAAAGGGACACAGAACAGATGCATTAAAGGGGCATCCTATCTTAAAAATAAAATGCTCTTTCTTTTAGTATGTGTTTAACTGCTGCAAAGGGGTTACATACATAGTCACAGTTGTGCTACTGTGCACACCAGATATAAGTGCATGAGAATACAGCTAGAGAGCTAATCAGAAGCAGGCATACATGCGTATACTTCAATTACTGGCCAAATACTGATCTGGAGCAGAATGGGGGTGTTCCAGTAGTGCAATTTTGACTGCTTGTTTAACGATTTTGAAGAAGATTAACATAAAGTAAAGGATAGAAATGTGTTTGAAAATGAATTGATCAAGCAGAGCATGTTATATTTACACTAAAATGTTCTTTGATGCGGCACTTCCAGACTATTTAGTAAACTGCTATGATACCAAAAAATATCGATGGGTCTTTTTTTGTATATAAAAAATAAAATCACTCCAGCTTCTTGCAGTGTCTGTCTTTCCCTTCTCTGACACTATTTTGTCATTTAACTAGAATATGGGCGACACAATATGTGTGGGACCATATTGGCCAAGCCATGATTTCTGTGTAGAGAGGCCTGGTGTTTATAGCCATGGGGAACAGACAGACACGTGTGTCACTGGCAGCTGGGAGAGCTCCTCTTTAATAATATTCGGCTAGATTACGAGTTTTGCGGTATGGGTGAAAAAGCAGCGTTAAGGCTCATAAGGCTGCTTTTTCACTACCTCTGATATTACGAGTCTTGCAGGTTTAGGGGCATCGCACACTTTTTTGTCCTTAACGCAACGTAATTACCGCAGCTTTCAAAAAGTCCTTTTTCAATTGGACTTCCATAGCGCCGGTATTACGAGTTTGCCTGTCTGGCCAAAAAGTGAGCGGTACACCCTATACCGCCAAGATCGATACCTTAAACTGAAAGTCCGTAGTTATGAGTTTTGCGCTACAAAGCTGTACCATAAAACTCATAACTAAAGTGCTAAAAAGTACACTAACACCCATAAACTACCTATTAACCTCTAAACCGAGGCCCTCCCGCATCGCAAACACTTAAATAAAATTATTAACTCCTAATCTGCCGCTCCGGACATCGCCGCCACTATAATAATCATATTAACCCCTAAACCACTTCACTCCCGCATCGCAAACACTAGTTAAATATTATTAACCCCTAATCTTCCGCTCCTAACATCGCCGCCACCTACCTACATTTATTAACCCCTAATCTGCCGCCCTCAACGTCGCCGCCTTCACTATATTAAATGTATTAACCCCTAAACCTAAGTCTAACCCTAACACCCCCTAATTTAAATATAATTAAAATAAATCTAAATAAAACCTACTATCATTACCTAAATTATTCCTATTTAAAACTAAATACCTATAAAATAAACCATAAGCTAGCTACAATATAACTAATAGTTACATGGTAGCTAGCTTAGGGTTTATTTTTATTTTACAGGTAAGTTTGTATTTATTTTAAGTAACTAGGTAGAATAGTTACTAAATAGTTATTAACTATTTACTAACTACCTAGCTTAAATAAATACAAATTTACCTGTAAAATAAAACCTAACCTGAGTTACACTAATACTTAACCTTACACTACAATTAAATCAATTACATAAATTAAATACAATTACCTAAATTACAAAAAACAAACAAACACTAAATTACACAAAATAAAAAAAGAAATTATCAGATATTAAAACTAATTACACCTAATCTAATAGACCTATCAAAATAAAAAAGCCCCCCCCAAAATAAAAAAACCCCTAGCCTAAACTAAATTACCAATAGCCCTTAAAAGACTTTTGTGGGGCATTTCCCCAAAGAAATCAGCTCTTTTACCTGTAAAAAAAAAATATACAAACAACCCCCAACAGTAAAACCCACCACCTACACAACCAACCCCCCAAATAAAATCCTAACTAAAAAAACCTAAGCTCCCCATTGCCCTGAAAAGGGCATTGCCCTTAAAAGGGCATTTAGCTCTTTTTCAAGTGCCCAAACCCTAATCTAAAAATAAAACCCACCCAATAAACCCTTAAAAAAACCTAACACTAACCCCCAAAGATCCACTTACAGTTTTGAAGACCGGACATCCATCCTCAACGAAGCCGGGAGAAGTCTTCATCTAAGCCGACAGAAGTGGTCCTCCAGACGGGCAGAAGACTTCATCCAGACGGCATCTTCTATCTTCATCCATCCGGCGTGGAGCGGCTCCATCTTCAAGACATCCGGCGCGAAGCATCCTCTTCAATCGACGTCTTTTTGCAGAATGAAGGTTCCTTTAAATGACATCATCCAATATGGTGTCCCTTGAATTCCAATTGGCTGATAGAATTCTATCAGCCAATCGGAATTAAAGGTGAAAAAATCCTATTGGCTGATGCAATCAGCCAATAGGATTGAGCTTGCATTCTATTGGCTGTTCCAATCAGCCAATGTAGGTAGGTGGCGGCGATGTTAGGGGTGGCAGATTAGTGGTTAATAAACTAGTGTTTGTGATGCGGGAGTGAGGCGGTTTAGGGGTTAATATGTTTATTATAGTGGCAGCGATGTCCGGAGCGGCAGATTAGGGGTTAATAAGTATAATGTAGGTGTCAGCGATGTCGGGGGCAGCATATTAGGGGTTAATAAGTGTAAGATTATTGGTGTTTAGACTCGGGGTTTCGTGTTAGGTGTAAACATAAATTTAGTTTCCCCATAGGAATCAATGGGACTGCGTTACGGGGCTTTACGCTGCTTTTTTGCAGGTGTTGTACAACCAGCTCACCGCTGACTTAAGCAGCGCTGGTATTGGAGTGCGGTAGGGAGCTCAATTTTGCTCTATGCTCACTTTTTGCCTGTTAATGCCGGGTTTTTGCAAACCTGTAATACCAGCGATGTAGGGAAGTGAGCGGTGACAATAACTTGCAAGTTAGCACCGCACCCCTCATAACGCACAATAGTTTATTTTAACCTCAGCCGTTGACAAAGTGGCCTCTCGTGCTATGTCCCGCACCATGTGCACTCATGCCTAGCTGACATAACTCTGACATATTCCTACACTACTGAGTTATATGTATTATAGGTAAATTCAGCTAATATACACCTAGATTACGAGTTTTGCACTATACCGGGTGCATAAAAAAAACACAAATGAGCGGTACCGCACTTTCCATGGTGCTGCCATTATGAGTTACTGAAAAACCTCCTTGTGCTGTGCGTTATGGTGCGTTAAGCTCCATACCGCACAAAAGCCAAGGGCTGAGTTTGTGCACGCTTTCCCCATCAACGGGGAGAGAGTGTTAGAAAAAAACTAACACCTGCGATCGTGGAATAGCAAATCACCGTAACGCAACCCCATTGAGGGAAAACAAAGTTACGTTTAAACCTAACACCCTAACATAATCACCTAGTCTAAACACCCCTAATCTGCCGCCCCCCCGACATCGCTGACACTAAATAAAGTGATTAACCCCCTAAACCGCCACCCCGCATCGCTAACACCTGAATAAACCTTTTAACCCCTAATCCGCCGCCCTCGACATCGCTGACACTAAATAAAGTTATTAACCCCTAATCCACCGCTCCCCGACATCGCTGGCACTAAATAAACCTATTAACTCCTTAACCACCGGTCCCTCACATCGCAAATAATAAATATACCTATTAACCCCTAAACCGACAGCCCCCCACACTGTAACTAATAAATTAAACCTATTAACCCCTAAACCGCCGGACTCCCACATCGCAAAACACTAAATTAAACTATTAACCCCTAAACCTAACATCCCTTAATTTTAAATTCAAAGTTACAATATAACTATCTTAAAATAAATAAAAACTTACCTGTGAAATAAAAAAAATCTAAGATTAAACTATAAATTAAACAAACATAACTATTCTAATAAAATTTAAAAAAAAAGTACCAATTAAAAAACCTAATTTACAAATTTAAATAAACCTAATACTACGAAAAAAATAAAAAAGTCTAACATTACAAAAAATAATAAACACTAAAATTACGAAAAATAAAAAAACTCTTAGGTTACAAAAAATAATAAATGAAATGATAAAAAATAAAAACAATTACACCTAATCTAATAGCCCTATAAAAAAAGCCCCCCCCCCCAAAATAAAAACACCCCCTTACCTACAATAAACTACCAATAGTCCTTAAAACTGTCTTTTGTATGACATTTCCCTAAGTTAAACAGCTCTTTTACATACAAAAAAATTACAAAGTCCCCCCAACAGTAAAACCCCCCACCCAACCAACTCCCAAAATAAAAAACCTAAGTCTAAAAAAAACCTAAGCTACCCATTGCCCCTAAAGGGGCATTTGTATGGGCATTGCCCTTAAAAGGGCATTCAGTTATTTTACTGCCCTTAAAAGGGCATTCAGCTCTTTTACAGTGCCCAAAGCAAAAGCACACCAAAAAAAAATAAAAAAATAACAATAACACCAGAATATCTACTCACGGTTAATGAAGTCTGGACATCCATCTCCATCCAGGCGGCGACATCTTCATCCTGCGCAGAGCGTCATCTTCATACGATCACCGCCGTACACTGAAGTTGAATGCAAGGTACCCATTTAAAAATGGATTTGATTCTTCAAATTAAAATCAGCCAATAGGATGAGAGCTACTGAAATCCTATTGGCTGAAGTGAACAGCCTGTTTTTTTTATTTTGGGGGGTAGGTTGGGTGGGGGGTTTTACTGTTGGGGGGACTTTGTCATTTTCTGTATGTAAAAGAGCTGTTTAACTTAGGGCAATGCCCTACTAAAGGCCATTTTAAGGTAAGGGCTATTGGTAGTTTATTGTATGTTAGGGGGTGTTTTTTTATTTTAGAGGGGCTTTTTTATTTTTATAGGGCTATTAGATTATGTGTAATTGTTTTTATTTTTGACTAGGTAATAAGCCTGCCCAGAGGGCAGTCTATGTTTAAAAATACAAACCCCCAAGCTAAAGTTACAAAAAATAAAAAAAAGTAAAATTACAGAAAAACCCCCCCAAAGCTATCCAAAATAAAATTTGTTAACCTAAACTAATACCACTATAAAAAAAATAAAAAAACAATATAAAAACACCCCTTAATCTAATACTAAACTACCAATAGCCCTTAAAGGTCCTTTTGTAGGGTATTGCCCTAAGTTAAACAGCTCTTTTACCTCTAAAAAATACGAAGTCCCCCCAATAGTAAAAACCCTCACCCACCAAACCCCCCAAAATAAAAAAACCTAACACTACAAAAAACTAAACTACCCATTGCCCCTAAAGGGGCATTTGTATGGGCATTGCCCTTAAAAGGGCATTCAGCTCTTTTACTGCCCTTAAAAGGGCAATCAGCTCTTTTTCATGCCCAAAAAAACCCTAATCTAAAAAACCCCCAAAAATTAAAATAAAAAAGCCTAAACCTAAGCCCCAAATAGGTACTCACTGTTCCTGAAGTCCAGCGGAGAAGGAATTCTTCCAGACGGATCCATCATCTTCTATCTTCATCCGGAGTGAAGGCGGCGCGGAGCGGAGGTGAAGAGCTGTGTTCCCGATGCCTGGATCCTCAGCGGCAGTCCTCAACGGCGGCGGTCCTCAATGGCGGCGGTCCTCAACGGCAGTGGTCCTCGGCGGCATGGAGGCTCCTCTTCATCCGATGTTCGTCGTAGACTGAAGATTGAATGCAAAGTACCGCAATCAATTTGAGGTACCTTGCTTTCCTATAGACTGACATTTTTAAATCAGCCAATAGGATTAGAGCTACTGAAATCCTATTGGCTGTTCAAATTAGCCAATATGATTTTAGTAGCTCTCCATTGAGGATGCGTGCCCAACTGGCGACGGACGCGTTACAAACGCGATTATAGTATAGATAATTTTGTTTATTATTTTTTGTAATGTTAGAGTTTTTTTTATTTTTCTTATTTTTTGTGTTAATTATTTTTTGTAATGTTAGATTTTTAAAATTGTTTCTTAGTATTAGGATTTTTTAAATTTGTAATTTAGGTTTTTTTATTTTTTCGTAGTGTTAGGTTTTTTTAATCATGTAATTTAGGAATTTTAGTTGGTAGTTTTTTTTATTTTATTAGAATATTAATGTTAGGTTAATTTATAGTTTAATCTTATTTATTTTTTTATTTCACAGGTAAGTTTTTATTTATTTTAAGATAGTTATATTGTAACTTTTAATTTAAAGTTAAGGGGTGTTAGGTTTAGGGGTTAATAGTTTAATTTAGTGTTTTGTGATGTGGGGGGCCGTAATAGGTTTATTTAGTGTCTGCGATGTCTGGGTGCGGCGGATTAGGGGTTACTAGATTTATTTATTGTTGGCGATGTGGGTGGGCAGCGGATTAGGGGTTAATAGGTTTATTTAATATTCGCAATGTGGGTGGGCGGCAGATTAGGGGTTAATAGGTGTAAAATAGTATTTGCGATGCGGGAGGGTCTCGGTTAAGGGTTAATAGGTAGTTTATGGGTGTTAATTTACTTTGTAACATTTTAGTTATGAGTTTTGTGAAACATTTTTGTTTCGCAAAATCCATAACTACTGGTCTCAGATGGCGGAATGGATCGTGTCGGTATAGGCTGTAACGTAAGCATTTTAGCCTCACCGCACATCCTTTAATACTGGCGCTATGGAAAATCCTGCACTAATTTTTGGGCCATAATGCACTAGAAGTTTTTATTATACTTCTACTAGTTTGTCCTCAACATCACCAAGCAGAATTACTTCTCATGTGTCATATTAACTATTTCCTGTAACCTCATGTCTTACTGAAGGCTCGCCAGAAACAGAAGTTATGAAGCAGAGGTCTAAAGACCGCTGCTCCATAACCTGTCCGCCTGCTCTGAGGCGGCGGACAGAAATTGACAGAAATCAACCCGATCGAATATGATCGGCTTGATTGACACCCCCTGCTAGCGGCCAATTGGCCACGAATCTGCAGGGGGCGGTATTGCACCAGCAGTTCACAAGAACTGCTGGTGCAATGATAAATGCTGAGAGCGTATGCTGTCGACATTTATCGATGTGCAGCGGACATGATCCGCTATATCGGATCATGTCCACTCACACCTTCATAAATAGGCCCCTTGTCTCTGTTCCCTCACAACTGATGCACTTCTTTTCATCTACTCTTAAACCAAACCCTACACATTCCTAATACCCTTTAACCTGCATCAGTCATAGAACTCCCTTACAAAACCTTCACTTGGCCCAGCCTCCCCTCTGACTATTGCCCTCTCACCTCAGGCTTTCTTGTACACTAATGTGTATCACACTTCCCCTTATCAGACTCTTCTCTTGACCCTATACAGCTTAACTTCTGTCTCTTCACAGAAAAAGCAATCACCAATGTGACAAATGACTGCTTACAGCCATGTCTAACCATACCTTCATTGTTTCTTTCTCTGGAACATTGTCTGTCCCTTTACCACTCTCTAAAAGGTGCAACATCTGGTGATCTCATCTCATTCTTTTTTCACTAGACATCCTCTTTGCTCACTCACATTACCCTCTCTTTATAAAGTATATTATCCATGATGTCCTCTCATTACCTAAATCTCAATATCTCCAAAACTGAGCTCTTCTTTTCTCCCCTTCATACACAAAACCCAGCTTTGTAACTTCACAGTTATTGTTGGTACCAGTTCAGACTCTCATACTCACTACCTTGGGGTTGCATTTGACTTTAAAAAAATGCTCCTCAGAATCAGTCCTTGACTAATTATTGTCAGTTCAACATTTGCAATGTGCCCTTCCTAACAGAAACTAACGTTAATGAATTTCTAATCTATTCACGTTATACAACTGGACTACTGCAGTTCCAGCTTCTGTCTCTCAAGCTGCCCTCTGTCCTCTTCTACACCATCATAAACATATTTGTGAGACTCGTGTTCCTCACACATCACTCCTCATTTGCTTTATCTTGTCTCTCCTTTGTCTTCCCTTAGCCGGAAGAATAAAGTTCAAATTCTTAACCTTAACATATAAAGCGCTTAGTAACATTTCACTTTCCCACATCTCTGCCCTTGTCTGGAAATACAAATACACTCTCTTTTGTGAGACAATGTCCACTGACGTCTGACTATTGTAAAAGAAAAGCAATAGTAAAAGCTTATCTAATCATGATACAAAAATGCTTTACAATGTACTGTTGGGTATTTCAGATTCACTTTTAATATCTTTTTAAATAATATTGTTTCACAAGCAATATGCACATGGATTTTAGTTAAATGTTTAGTTTATTATTTATTTATTTCTAAAGCGAAACATTGCATTTACCAAAATACTCTGACAGTGCTACCTGAGACTCACGTTTCGAGATAGGAAGAGCTTATATACTTATATATTTCTTATAATACTGTAGGTCTTCAATAAAAAGTGTCCATTGACTCTTCAAAGATTTTCTAGGTTGGAAGATAGTACACATTAAAAAATAATTCCTTTGTTTTAAATGCAGAATAATGAAATAGACAGTGATGTCTTTAGCAGTAATGTACGTTATGCTTCCTAGGACCACTGGTATTACAATTCTGTGCGCTATGCCACATGCTGGTTATTACGGCAGCCATCTTTGTTAGCCACTTAGTGATCTTGTTAGGAAGTAAAGTGAGATAACAGCAGCTTTCACGTGGCCTGTAAGGGGTAAGGAGCTTTTAGAAGAAATGAGACAAGCCTGGCACGCAGCCCAGCATCTCTGTGCCTTATCCTGTGTACTCAGCATCTGGAACCAGACCAAGCGAACCTTAAAGGGCTGTGGGACTCATAAATTGTTTATCTGGGTTTTAAAGGTGAGGTCTAAACACTGAAAACATTTATTTTCCACAACTATAACCGTTGTACAATATCCTGCTCATTCATCTGCAGTCTTTCAGCAAGTTCCTTCTTTTTTCTTTTTTGGCAAATGGTTCTTGAAGGAATCTGCATTACAGTTACCAACAGTGTACTCGTTGCCACTCTATGTGCCCTGGTGGGTATGATTTGACAGTTTGTTGGGATACCGTTTACTACATGTGCTGCAGGATTAGATTCATGTTACTTGAATAGCAAGAAAAGCAACATTTGTTACTAGAGCTGGCAACCTTCATTACTCTGAGGGCGTGTGCGCCTATTTCATTGTGATTCTTCTAACAAAGAGCTTATGATAGCGCTAGAGCTGAATATGTACTTGTATTGACTGTGCTGTTACCAGCTTGTAACCAATCACATTAACTAGGGGTCCACAACACGCCTTGCTCCTTAAAGGGCACATGATGACATCTTCCCCTTTACCATTCCTTTGTCTGTCTATCTCTAGGTTCTCTATCATCATGGGCCTCCCTGGCCTAAAACCCCAGTAGGTGTGAGATCACTGCACTGTATGTTACACAGACTGAGGGAAGTTCTCAGAAAATCAATCACTAAAATGGGGCAAGTCACCACTGATTCCTTTCAGAAGTCACATGGTCATGTGCCTGTCATGCGTTTAATCACTTGCTGATTGGTGGCTAACTGTAGCCACTAATCAGCAAGTGCTACCCAGGGTCTGAACCAAAAAATGGTCTTGCTCCTAAGGGGTCAATTTATCAAAGGCTTTGCAAGCCTTTCGACCCCCTACGACTGCAGGCTCTTACAAGAGAACCTGCACACCGTATTTAACAAGCAGCAGTCATCAGACCAACCTTTTGCCACCTCTAAGGTGGCGAATTTCAATCTCCCCAGTCTTCTCCTGCCCGTGCGTGATTGGCTGTGCGCGGGCAGGGGGCGGGATTGCACACAACCTCAAAATAGCGCTCGTGTGCAATGCTGAATTTCACCTGGGGAATTCAGCCCACCAGAGGCGAGCTGCGGCGGACAGGGGCACGTATATGATAACCTTTAAGCTTACATTCCTGCTTTGTCAAATAAAGATACCAAGAGAATGAAGAAAACATTATAATAGAAGTAAATTAGAAAGTTGCTTAAAACTGCATCCTCATGAAAGAAAACAATTGAAAAGAAGCCATGACAAGCTATAAGAAAAGGAAATTGCAGAAACGTAATGTACGAAAATCAACCACCAAATTGTTATTAGTGTATGTAAACATGATTGTTAGACTATTCTAAACTGGAGCATTGATTGACTTTGCTGAGAATGGTGAAATAGAATAGCAATGTAATAATGATGGTGACAAACATAGGTTTAGAAAAGGTTTTTCTGAAATGGGAAAAATACACAATACAGAAAAGGTACAGATGGGGGCAGGATGAAAAGGAAAATGAGAGAATGAATGGATACAAAAGATCTGGCTGAAAAGTATCTGAACCAATGTTCAAGGCTTAGCTATGGGGGATGGCAATCATCAGCCAATAGGTCAGTGTCTAGTTGGCAGTGACTTATAGAGAGAGCAGTCATTAACGAATAGGTCAGTGTCTAGATGGCTGTGACTTATTGAGAGGGCAGTCAGCAGCCAAAAGGTCAGTCTCTAGATAATAGTGACATATTGAGAGAGCAGTCATCAGCCAACAGGTTAGTCTCTAGATGGCAGTGACTTATGGAGAGAGCAGTCAGCAGCCAAAGGTCAGTCCCTTGATAATATTGACATATTGAGAGAGCAGTCATCAGCCAATAGGTCAGACTCTAGATGGCAGTGACATATTGAGAGAGCAGTCATCAGCCAATAGGTCAGACTCTAGATGGCAGTGACATATTGAGAGAGCAGTCATCAGCCAATAGGTCAGTCCCTTGATAATATTGACATATTGAGAGAGCAGTCATCAGCCAATAGGTCAGACTCTAGATGGCAGTGACATATTGAGAGAGCAGTCATCAGCCAATAGGTCAGACTCTAGATGGCAGTGACATATTGAGAGAGCAGTCATCAGCCAATAGGTCAGACTCTAGATGGCAGTGACATATTGAGAGAGCAGTCATCAGCCAACAGGTCATTGTCTTAATGGCAGTCACATATTGAGAGAGCAGTCATCAGCCAACAGATCAGTCTCTAGATGGCAGTGACATATTGAGAGAGCAGTCATTAGCCAATAGGTCAGACTCTAGATGGCAGTGACATATTGAGAGAGCAGTCATCAGCCAATAGGTCAGACTCTAGATGGCAGACACATATTGAGAGAGCAGTCATCAGCCAATAGGTCAGACTCTAGATGGCAGTGACATATTGAGAGAGCAGTCATCAGCCAATAGGTCAGACTCTAGATGGCAGTGACATATTGAGAGAGCAGTCATCAGCCAATAGGTCAGACTCTAGATGGCAGTGACATATTGAGAGAGCAGTCATTAGCCAATAGGTCAGACTCTAGATGGCAGTGACATATTGAGAGAGCAGTCATCAGCCAATAGGTCAGACTCTAGATGGCAGTGACATATTGAGAGAGCAGTCATCAGCCAATAGGTCAGACTCTAGATGGCAGTGACATATTGAGAGAGCAGTCATCAGCCAATAGGTCAGACTCTAGATGGCAGTGACATATTGAGAGAGCAGTCATCAGCCAATAGGTCAGTGTCTAAATGGAAGTGACATATTGAGAGCAGTCATCAGCCAACAGGTCAGTCTCTAGATGGCAGTGACATATTGAGAGAGCAGTCATTAGCCAATAGGTCAGACTCTAGATGGCAGTGACATATTGAGAATGCATTAATCAGCCAATAGGTCAGTGTCTAAAACGCAGTGACTTATTGACAGGGCAGTCATAAGCTAACAGTTCAGTCTAAGGAAAGCAGTTACTTATTGACAGGGTAGTAACAGCCAACATATCAGTCTTTAGATGGCAGTGACATATTTTGAAAACAGCCATCAGCCAATAGATCAGTCTCTAGATGGCAGTGACATTTTAAGAGAGCAGTTATCAGCTAATAGATCAGTCCCTAGATGGCATTGACATATTGAGAGAGCAGTCATTAGCCAACAGGTCAGTTTCTAGATGGCAGTGACTTATTGATAGAGCAGTTATCAGCCAACTGGTTAGTCTCTAGATGGCAGTGACTTATTGAGAGGGCAGTTATCAGCCAATAGGTAAGTCTACATGGCAGTGACATATTGAGAGAGCAGTCATCAGCCAACTGGTCAGTCTCTAGATGGCAGTGACTTTTTGAGAGAGCAGTTATCAGCCAATAGGTCAGCCTCTCTGGAATGCAATTGTGTATTGACAGGGCAGTCATCAGCCAACTGTTCAGCCTCTAGATGCAGTGACTTATTGAGCAGTAATCAGCTAAAAGGTCAGTCCCAGGAAGGCAGTCAATTATTGACAAAGCACCCATCACCCAACTGTTCAGTCTCAATAGAACAATAACATATTGAGATGGCAGTCGCCAACTCACAGCTCAGGCCCTGGATGGCAGTCACTTACTGAGAGAGCAATGATCAGGTAACATAGCAGTCACTTATTGAGAGGGCAGTGATAAGCTAATAAGCAGTCTCTAGAAGGCAGTCACTTATTGAGAGGGCAGTGATCAGCTAATAAGCAGTCTCTAGAAGGCAGTCACTTATTGAGAGGGCAGTGATCAGGTAACATAGCAGTCACTTACTAAGAGGGCAGTGATCAGCTAATAAGCAGTCTCTAGAAGGCAGTCACTTATTGAGAGGGCAGTGATCAGGTATCATGGCAGTCACTTATTGAGAGGGCAGTGATCAGGTATCATGGCAGTCACTTATTGAGAGGGCAGTGATCAGGTAACATAGCAGTCACTTATTGAGAGGGCAGTGATCAGCTAATAAGTAGTCTCTAGAAGGCAGTCACTTATTGAGAGGGCAGTGATCAGCTAATAAGCAGTCTCTAGAAGGCAGTCACTTATTGAGAGGGCAGTGATCAGCTAATAAGCAGTCTCTAGAAGGCAGTCACTTATTGAGAGGGCAGTGATCAGCTAATAAGCAGTCTCTAGAAGGCAGTCACTTATTGAGAGGGCAGTGATCAGCTAATAAGCAGTCTCTAGAAGGCAGTCACTTATTGAGAGGGCAGTGATCAGGTAACATAGCAGTCACTTACTAAGAGGGCAGTGATCAGCTAATAAGCAGTCTCTAGAAGGCAGTCACTTATTGAGAGGGCAGTGATCAGGTAACATAGCAGTCACTTACTAAGAGGGCAGTGATCAGCTAATAAGCAGTCTCTAGAAGGCAGTCACTTATTGAGAGGGCAGTGATCAGGTAACATAGCAGTCACTTATTGAGAGGGCAGTGATCAGCTAATAAGTAGTCTCTAGAAGGCAGTCACTTATCAGAGAGCAGTGACCAGGTAACATAGCAGTCTCTAGAAGGCCGTCACTTATTGAGAGATCAGTGATCAGATAACATAACAGTCTCTAGAAGGCAGTCACTTATTGAGAGATCAGTGATCAGATAACATAACAGTCTCTAGAAGCAGTCACTTATTAAGAGGGCAGTGATCAGGTGACATAGCAGTCTCTAGAAGGCAGTCACTTATTCAGAGAGCAGTGATCAGGTGACATAACAGTCTCTAGAAGCAGTCACTTATTGAGAGGGCAGTGATCAGGTAACAGCAGTCTCTAGAAGCAGTCACTTATTAAGAGGGCAGTGATCAGATAACATAGCAGTCTCTAGAAGCAGTCACTTATAGAGAGGGCAGTGATCAGATAACATAGCAGTCTCTAGAAGCAGTCACTTATTAAGAGGGCAGTGATCAGATAACATAGCAGTCTCTAGAAGCAGTCACTTATAGAGAGGGCAGTGATCAGATAACATAGCAGTCTCTAGAAGCAGTCACTTATTAAGAGGGCAGTGATCAGATAACATAGCAGTCTCTAGAAGCAGTCACTTATTAAGAGGGCAGTGATCAGATAACATAGCAGTCTCTAGAAGCAGTCACTTATTAAGAGGGCAGTGATCAGGTAACATAGCAGTCTCTAGAAGCAGTCACTTATTAAGAGGGCAGTGATCAGGTAACATAGCAGTCTCTAGAAGCAGTCAATAATTGAGAGGGCAGTGATCAGGTATCATGGCATTCACTTATTGAGAGGGCAGTGATCAGGTATCATGGCATTCACTTATTGAGAGGGCAGTGATCAGGTATCATGGCATTCACTTATTGAAAGGGCAGTGATCAGCTAATAAGCAGTCTCTAGAAGCATTCATTTATGGAGAGGGCCGTGATCAGGTAACATAGCAGTCACTTATTGAGAGGGCAGTGATCAGGTAACATAGCAGTCCCTTATTGAGAGGGCAGTGATCAGGTAACATAGCAGTCCCTTATTGAGAGGGCAGTGATCAGGTAACATAGCAGTCACTTATTGAGAGGGCAGTGATCAGGTATCAGAGCAGTCACTTATTGAAAGGGCAGTGATCAGCTAATTAGCAGTCTCTAGAAGGCAGTCACTTATTGAGAGGGCCGTGATCAGGTAACATAGCAGTCCCTTATTGAGAGGGCAGTGATCAGGTAACATAGCAGTCCCTTATTGAGAGGGCAGTGATCAGGTAACATAGCAGTCACTTATTGAGAGGGCAGTGATCAGGTAACATAGCAGTCCCTTATTGAGAGGGCAGTGATCAGGTAACATAGCAGTCACTTATTGAGAGGGCAGTGATCAGGTAACAGATGTGTATTTGGTTGATAAAGTAAGTGACCGGTAGGTGAGCCCAGTAAGATTATACCATTATTATAGCAGGTTGCACACCTGGGATATCTGCTTTTTGTTGATATTACATTATTATCTCCAGCGTTAGCAGGTTGGTCCCTGGTTAGGTGCTCAGCTCTACATGGTCTATAAATCTATTTCCTCTGGTTGTCGGCTTAACAGCCGGGGAACCACAGCTTATAATGTTACTTCTGAGTTCTAGCTTGTTAGACTGTCCTTAAAATTATTCCCTGGTTCCTTAAAGGGACACTGAACCCAATTTCTTTTCTTTTGTGGTTCAGATAGAGCATGCAATTTTAAGCAACTTTCTAATTTACTCCTATCATCAATTTTTCTTCATTCTCTTGCTATCTTTATTTGAAAAGCAAGATAAGTTCACAACCTGGGTTGTTCTTGCTGATTGGTGGCTAAATTCACCCACCATTAAACAAGTGCTGGCCAGTTTTCTGAACCAAAATTGGCTGGCTCCTTAGCTTAGATGCCTTGATTGATAATAGGAGTAAAATAGAAAGTTGCTTAAAATTGCATTAAAGAAAAAAAATGGGATTAGTGTCCCTTTAATCAGCAGTTTTTCTCCAGTAAAAGTTTAAAGGGACATAAAAGTACAAAAAAGAAAATACTACAATGTGGTATTGCCTGTTATCGTTGCACTACTGCATGCATATAACTATGTGTTTAATCACTGCAAAGGGCAAAGTCAACTCCAGAGCAGCAATGCACTACTGGGAGCTAGATGAACACATCTGGTGAGCCAATGACATATGTGTAGCCACCAATCACCATCTAGCTCCCAGCAATGCATTGCTGCTCCTGAGCATACCTAGGTATGCGTTCCAATAAAGGATACCAAGAAAACTAAGTACATTTGATAATAGAAGTAGACTAAAATTCTCTTAAAATTCCTGCAATATGAACTGTGAAAGTTAAATTTTTTTGATGTCCCTTTAAGTTATCTGACAAGAGGATAAGCTGTTTTATTGCATTATTATGTGTCTTTCAGTGGGTTACACAGTGCTTATCACCTGCAGCTGCCAGACGAAAATGTGCTTAGTCCGCTAATCATTCCCTCTTTTGCAGAGAGCCAGTTCCTTCCTGGAAATAACTTCACCAATGAGTGTAATATCCCTGGAAACTTCATGTGCAGCAACGGGCACTGTATCCCTGGTGCCTGGCAGTGTGACGGGATGCCCAACTGCTTTGATGCCAGCGATGAAAAGGAATGCCGTGAGTTGCTCTGCCCCCTCACCCACCAACTTGCATGTGCTCATATACTGCCATCACTCACATTACTGTGTTTTATTCTTCCTCAGAGTTCTTACACAGTCTTGTAGAACCTTTGCCTGCCGGCCGTCTGGCTTTCTATAGACGGTAGAAGGAGGTCATTATTAGACTATGCACAGTATTCTTTTAGTACGTATAAATGAACTATTTGTAACCGTGCAAAAGAAGTCCGACAGCCCAGAGTCTGTGAAGTATTTGTATAATGTAAACAGAACTTTATTTTACAATCTTGCAAGTGATCAGGTCTAGCGAAATCAGGAAACTTAAAGGTGCACTGTAGATTTCTAATATACAACAAAGCACTGAGAACAAGGATTCTTTTTGTTTTAGCAGATAATACTGTGGTTTGGATGCACATACCCCTTACTGTACACCAGGTATATTAAAGGGACATAGAACTCACAGTGTAACTTTCATTAATTTGCTTAGAGAGTACAATTAAAAATATGTCCAATAAACATCTCTCTGTTTCACTTGTTGATACCTGTCCCCTTTTCATGAGAGTATAGTAAGATAGGCTTAGGAGCGTGCACATCTCTTGAGTATTGTTTGAGCCAAATGTGTTACAATGTTATACATATATTGCTCAAACATGTGCACGCTCCTCAGCCTAGTTCATAATGCTCTCATGGTAAGTGACTGTTTCAATAAAGGATACTGAGAGAAAGAAGTGAGTTTGATAATATAAGTGAATGGGGAATTGTATACTCTATCCAAGCAAGTCAATTTTATTTTGACCTCCATGTCCCTTTAAATAAGGATCTATCTTAGTTTGTACACTGTGTTTTACTGTGACTACAGGCAATTGCTTCATTTCTTTTAAAAGATACGATGAGTCGACAGATTTCATCCTTCTGGGATATCACCTCCTGGTCAGCAGGAGGAGGCAAAGAGCACCACAGCAGAGCTGTATATATAGCTCCTCCCTTCCCTCCCACTCCAGTCATTCTCTTTGCCTGTGTTAGTGTAGGAAGAGGTAAAGTGAGGTGTTAGTTTAGATTCTTCAATCAAGAGTTTATTATTTTTAAAATGGTACCAGTGAGTGCTATTTTACTCAGGGTGTAGCCGTATTCCTTGTTAGCCTCTAGAGTAGAGCTACAGGTGACTTTAAAGCAATGGGAACTGGTGGGATTCACTTCTCACTGCGCCTCCCATACTGAGTGCTGCCCTTCAGATGACGGTCTTAGCATATTTTAACTAAGACCCTGTATGTCTCCACAGATCTACAGGAGGGAGCAGAAGGACCTCTTGGATGTGGGACTGATCATGCTGTCGTTCAGCTTCCAGGTACGTGCAGCTATTATATTCTGGGACACTTTTAACTCAGAAAAGGGCTGTAGTTGGTGCCTATTATATGGTGAGGGATTTAGACCTTCTAAAGCAAGGACTACCCTTAGTACTGTGTACCACTCGACTCAAGGCCACACTTGGGCATGTAGTGGATATAGGTCATATAGTGGGGATGTTTCAAATGTGCTCCTGCTGTGCAAGTGTTTTTTGGGTGAGACAGTATTTTTGTGTCTTTATTGAGCAGAGGTGCACTGTAGGAAGAATCTCTAAAAAAGGATTCTGCGACACGGTCAGTTTTTCTTTTCCCGTCGATCGTTTGTCAATCTTAGCCGGAGATGCACTGTATTGCCGCCCACGAGGGGCGGGGTTAGTTTTGCGCGCTTCAGACCGGATATGTCTAGAAGCCGCGCATTTTCTTCCGACATCGGAGCCCGGCAGAGGAGGTTGTTTCCTGACGTTAGCTAAGACTGCATGGTTGACGTTTAGAAGCAGGCGGTCTTAGGCGTTCGGGAGACTTGCAGTCTGTGTCAGTGTGCCGTGGGGGCAGGTAGGCGCCGTAGCGGAGCTGTGGCGAGGAGGTGCACTGTTGTTTAACTTTTTTTAAGGGCACTAGAGATTAATTTCTGTCATAATTGCTGTTTATTTGGGGCTGTAAAATTGGGTATTTATACACTTAGAGGATCAGTTCCACTGTTTTTCCTTAACTTTGTCAACAGTCACATTAGGCTGTTTTCATATTTTTGGGAGTGTATATACATTTGATATTTCACAGTACCACTATCAAACTTGTTTATGATAGGGGAGGATCTTCAGAGCATTACACGTCCTTTATGTTTGAATGCCAATGTGGAGCCCCCTGTTACTTTTTGTCCCTCATGCACTGAGAGGACCTTACAGTTTAGAGAACAAATTTTCTTTAATAAAAGTTTGTGAAAAGCGGATGCTTCTCAGGATTCTGCTGAGGAGATTCAGAGTATGCCGCAGCTTTCTCCCCAAGCGTCACAGCCCTTACCGCCCACTCAAGCGGTGCCTAGTTCTTCGACAGCTTCTGCTGCGATCACACTGCAGGATATTGCTGCAGTTATGTCATCTACACTTTCAGAATCGTTATCTGCCTTTCCAGTACTTCAAGGCAAACGCAGTAGGAAGGAGACCCACGTGGTCTATGCAACTTCTGATGCTTTGATGGTGATCTCCGACGTACCCTCCCAGGGTTCTGAATTGGGGGGGTATAGAGGCCCTATCCGAGGCTGAACTTTCTGACTCAGGAAATGTATTGCCCCTGACGGACTCAGATGTGATGTCCTTCAGGTTTAAACTTGAACACCTCCACCTGTTACTAAGGGAGGTTTTGGTAACTCTGGACGACTGTGATTCAATTGTGGTTCCTCCAGAGAAATTGAGTAAGTTGGACCGTTATTTGGAGGTCCCTTCTTATTCTGATGTTTTTCCAGTTCCTAAGAGAACTTCAGAAATTATTGCTAAGGAATGGGAGAGACCGGGTATTCCATTCTCCTGTTTTCAAGAAAATGTACCCTATAGCTGACGCCATTAGAGATTCTCGGCAGACGGTCCCTAAGGTGGAGGGAGCTATTTCCACCTTGGCTAAACGAACTACTATCCCTATCGAGGATAGTTGTGCCTTCAAAGACTCTATGGATAAGAAATTGGAGGGTCTCTTTAAAAAGATTTATGTTCATCAAGGGTTGCTATTGCAACCGGCGGCCTGCATTGTTACGGTTACGACTGAGGCTGCATATTGGTTTGATGCTTTGGAAGAATCTCTGAAAACCGAGACTTCTTTGGAAGAAATACAAGATAGGATTAAAGCTCTCAAATTGGTTAATTCCTTTATTACAGATGCAGATTACTTTGCAGATTACCAAATTGGCGGCTAAAAGTTCAGGATTTTCCATTTTAGCGCGCAGAGCCTTATGGTTGAAATCTTGGTCTGCGAATGTGTCATCTAAATCAAAGCTTTTGGCTATTCCTTACAAGGGGAAGACCCTGTTCGGGCCTGACTTGAAGGAGATTATTTCTGACATCACGGGAGGTAAGGGTCATTCCCTCCCTCAGGATAAGAAATCCAAACAGAGGGGTCGACAGAGTAATTTTCGTGCCTTTCGAAACTTTAAGGGAACCCCCCTTCCTCTTCTTCTAAACAGGAAGTTAACTATTCGCAAGACAAATCTACCTGGAGACCAAACCAGTCATGGAACAAGGGTAAACAATCCAAGAAGCCTGCTGCTGCTCCCAAGTCAGCATGAAGGGTTGGCCCCCGATCCGGGACCGGATCTAGTAGGGGGCAGACTGTCTTTCTTCATCCAGGCTTGGATAAGAGATGTTCAGGATCCCTGGGCATTAGAGATACTGTATCGGGGATACAAGCTGGAATTCAGAAATTCTTCCCCCAGAGGAAGGTTTCTTCTTTCTCGATTCTCTGTAGACCAGATAAAGAGAGAAGCGTTCTTACGCTGTGTAAGAGACCTTTCCTCCATGGGAGTAATTTGTCCCGTTCCAATTCAGGAACAGGGACAGGGGTTTTATTCAAATCTGTTTGTAGTTCCCAAAAAAGAGGGAACTTTCAGACCTATCTTAGATCTCAAGAGTCTAAACAAGTTTCTCAGAGTTCCACCTTTCAAGATGGAAACTATTCGTACCATTCTTCCACTGATCCAGGAGGGTCAATTTATGACTACCGTGGATCTAAAGGATGCATATCTTCATGTTCCTATCCACCGAGATCATCACAAGTTCCTGAGGTTTGCCTTTCTGGACAAACATTTTCAGTTCGTGGCTCTTCCTTTCGGTCTGGCCACGGCTCCCACAATTTTCACAAAGGTTCTGGGTTCTCTGCTGGCGGTTCTAAGACCACAGGGCATTGCAGTGGCGCCTTATCTGGACAATATTCTGATCCAGGCGTTGTCTTATAAGCTAGCAAAGTCTCATACCGACATTGTTCTGTCCTTCCTGAGGACTCATGGGTGGAAGGTAATTCTGGAAAAGAGTTCGCTAGTTCTGCAGACAAGGGTTCCTTTCTTGGGAACTCTTAATCGACTCTCTATCCATGAAAATCTTTTTGACGGAGATCAGAAAATTAAAGATTCTGAACACATGCTGAGCCCTTCAGACAAATCCTCGACCGTCAGTGGTTCAGTGCATGGAGGTAATTGGATTGATGGTAGCAGCAATGGACATCATTCCGTTTGCTCGGTTTCATCTCAGACCTCTGCAACTGAACATGCTCAGACAGTGGAATGGAGATTATACAAATTTGTCTCCTCAAATAAATCTAGATCACAAGACGAGGGACTCTCTTCTATGGTGGTTGTCGCTGGATCATCTATCCCAGGGGACATGCTTCCTCAGACCCTCATGGGTGATATTGACAACGAATGCCAGCCTGATAGGATGGGGAGCAGTCTGGAACTCCTTGAGGGCCCAGGGTGTATGGACTCAAACGGAGTCTCTACTTCCCATCAATATCCTAGAGTTGAGAGCAATATTCAATCCGCTTCAGGCTTGGCCTCAGTTGGCTTCGGCCAAATTCATCAGATTCCAGTCGGACAACATTACGACTGTAGCTTACATCAATCATCAGGGAGGAACAAGGAGTTCCTTAGCGATTACAAAAGTAGCCAATATAATTCAGTGGGCGGAGTCTCACTCTTGTTATCTATCGGCGATCCACATCCCAGGTGTGGAAAACTGGGAAGGGGATTTTCTGAGCAGATAGACATTTCATCCGGGAGAATGGGAACTCCATCCGGAGGTATTTGCCAAACTGATTCTCAGATGGGTCAGGCCGGAGTTGGATCTTATGGCGTCTCGTCAGAATGCCAAACTTCCGAGATATTAGACCAGGTCCAGGGATCCCCAGGCCCAGCTGATAGATGCCTTGGCAGTACCTTGGTCTTTCAGCCTAGCTTATGTGTTCCCTTTATTTGCTCTCCTTCCCCGGGTGATTGCTCGAGTCAAACAGGAGAGTGCTTTGGTGATCCTCACCGCTCCTGCGTGGCCTCGCAGGACTTGGTATGCCGATCTGGTGGATATGTCATCTCAGCCACCGTGGAAGCTTCCATTGAGGAAAGACCTTCTCATTCAGGGACCCTTCCATCATACGAATCTAGTTTCTCTGCAGTTAACTGCTTGGAGATTGAATGCTTAATTTATCTAAGCGAGGGTTTTCTGATTTGGTCATAGATACCTTGATTCAGGCATGCAAGCCTGTTACTAGAAAAATTTACCATAAGATAGGAAGTAAATATCTTTATTGGTGCGAATCCAAGGGCTACTCATGGAGTAAGATTAGGATTGCTAGGATTTTGTCTTTTCTCCAAGATGGATTGGAGAAAGGGTTGTCAGCAAGTTCCTTAAAGGGACAGATTTCTGCTTTATCTATTTTGTTACACAAGCGTCTGGCAGATGTTCCAGATGTTCAATCTTTTTGTCAAGCTCTGACTAGAATCAGGCCTGTGTTTAGACCAATTGCTCCTCAGAGTTTGAATTTACTTCTTAAAGTTCTTCAAGGGGTTTCGTTTGAACCTATGCATTCCATAGATATTAAGTTGTTATCTTGGAAAGTTTTATTTTTGGTTGCTATTTCTTCTGCTCGCAGAGTTTCTGAGCTTTCGGCATTACAATGTGATACTCCTTATCTTATTTTTCATTCCGATAAGGTGGTGTTACGTACCAAACCTGGTTTTCTTCCTAAGGTTGTTTCAAATAAAAATATTAATCAGGAAATTGTTGTTCCTTCCTTGTGTCCTAATCCTTCTTCTAAGAAGGAGCGTCTGTTACATAATTTGGACGTGGTCCGTGCCTTAAAGTTCTACGTAGAGGCGACTAAAGATTTTCTTCAATCGCCTTCCTTGTTTGTTGTTTTTTCAGGGAAACGTAGGGGTCAGAAATCTACGGATACCCCTCTTTCTTTTTGGCTGAAGAGTATAATCCGTTTTGCATATGAGACTGCTGGTCAGCAGCCTCCTGAACGAATTACGTCTCATTCCACTAGGGCTGTGGCTTCCTCATGGGCATTCAAAAATTATGCTTCTGTTGAACAGATTTGCAAAGCTGCAACTTGGTCGTCTCTTCACACTTTTTCCAAATTTTACAAATTTGATACTTTTGCCTCGTCTGAGGCTGCTTTTGGGAGGAAAGTTCTTCAAGCAGTGGTGCCTTCCGTTTAGGTCCCCTGTCTTGTCCCTCCCTTTCATCCGTGTCCTATAGCTTTGGTATTGTATCACACAAGTAAGGATGAAATCCGTGGACTCATTGTATCAATTAAAAGAAATTGAACATTTATTCTTACCTGATAAATTTGTTTCTTTTAAGATACGATGAGTCCACGGCCCACCCTGTTTTTATGAGACAGGTTTTATTTTTGTTAAACTTCAGTCACCTCTGCACCTTGGCTTTTCCTTTCTCTTCCTAACTTCGGTCGAATGACTGGAGTGGGAGGGAAGGGAGGAGCTATATATACAGCTCTGCTGTGGTGCTCTTTGCCTCCTCCTGCTGACCAGGAGGCGATATCCCACAAGTAAGGATGAAATCCGTGGACTCATCATATCTTAAAAGAAACAAATTTATCAGGTAAGAATAAATTTTGCTTTTTTTTTTAAATTAGGTTACTATTGGATTCATTATTGAGGTTAAATAGCAGCAAATTAACAAAGCATATATTTGTACTATTTCAGATCATCGATTTTGGAAGATAAAGGATATAATGTGCCTTAAAGTGATGGTAAACTCTCCCCTTTATAAAAACAGATCCGGAATGTTACTGATATTTTAGATGGAGTTTAACTCATCAGTTGTAATGAAGTTGCGCTATAGTTTACTTTTAAAAATAGATATGAATTTCAAATACCCCACGCTCTACCGCCCACTTCAGAAGTAAAATTTTCTGTGAGCTAACGGTTTGAATTGTTGTCCAATCAGCGCTCTCTCCATATGGCACTTTTGTTGCAGCTAGAGCACTGATTAAAGAACAAATCAAACCATAAGATCACAGAAAAATTGACTTTTGAAGTGGGCGGGGCAGCATGGGGTATTTGAATTTCATATCTATATTAAAAAGTAAGTTATAGCGCATCTTCATTACAACTGATAGATTAAACTCCATCTAAATTATCACTAACATTTCTTATCTGATTTTATAATGGGGAGAGATTACCATAACTTTAAGAAGTTAGCACTGGGCTTTCTTGGTACAGAAGTATTTAAACATTTGTTGTGTTATTTGTGGAATTATAAGTTTAAAAGGATAGTAAAGTAAAAATTAAACTTTCCAATTCACTTCCGTTATCAAAATTTACACAGTCTTTTTACATGCACACTTAATGAGGCATCTTCTCCTACTGAGCATGTACAAAAGCTCACAATATATATAGCTATATGCATTGTGTGCTGATGGCTGTCACATGATGGTTACATGCACACTTTCTGAGGCATCTGCTCCTACTGAGCATGTGCAGAAGCTCACAGTATATATAGGTATATGCATTGTGTGATTGGCTGATGGAAGGAAAATGCAACTAACTTTTAAAAAGTTGTCAGAAAAAATCTACAGCTCATTTGAAATTCAATCTAAGTGTTATTGCATTGTCTTTATGTATCTGTTATGTCGTTCTACTGCATATAATGGTCCTTTATACTCTAGCACAGGGTTATACAAACTTTTTTCCCAGGGCCCTGATACCACATACCTTTGTGACCCTATTTTTATGCTTGGTCTGAAAATTTCTGAAGTAATATACAAGATTGTTGCAATTTTTGGCAAAGTGACTAAAATGTGTGCATACTTTATACCTGATTGTAGTCAAATTTGAATGTGTTGTAAAAGGTAATAACACTTATACAACTCTCATACAATAAACACACCACACACACATATAAAACACGCACCACACACAGTCTTATACAACACACACACACTCTCATATAACACACACTCTCATACAATAAACACACCACACACACATATAAAACACGCACCACACACAGTCTTATACAACACACACACACTCTCATATAACACACACTCTCATACAATAAACACACCACACACACATATAAAACACACACCACACACAGTCTTATACAACACACACACACTCTCATATAACACACACTCTCATACAATAAACACAACACACACACATATAAAACACGCACCACACACAGTCTTATACAACACACACACACTCTCATATAACACACACTCTCATACAATAAACACACCACACACACATATAAAACACGCACCACACACAGTCTTATACAACACACACACACACTCTCATACAATAAACACACCACACACACATATAAAACACGCACCACACACAGTCTTATACAACACACACACACTCTCATATAACACACACTCTCATACAATAAACACACCACACACACATATAAAACACACACCACACACAGTCTTATACAACACACACACACTCTCATATAACACACACTCTCATACAATAAACACAACACACACACATATAAAACACGCACCACACACAGTCTTATACAACACACACACACTCTCATATAACACACACTCTCATACAATAAACACACCACACACACATATAAAACACGCACCACACACAGTCTTATACAACACACACACACTCTCATATAACACACACTCTCATACAATAAACACACCACACACACATATAAAACATGCACCACACACAGTCTTATACAACACACACACACTCTCATATAACACACACTCTCATACAATAAACACACCACACACACATATAAAACACGCACCACACACAGTCTTATACAACACACACACACTCTCATATAACACACACTCTCATACAATAAACACACCACACACACATATAAAACACACACCACACACAGTCTTATACAACACACACACACTCTCATATAACACACACTCTCATACAATAAACACACCACACACACATATAAAACACGCACCACACACAGTCTTATACAACACACACACACTCTCATATAACACACACTCTCATACAATAAACACACCACACACACATATAAAACATGCACCACACACAGTCTTATACAACACACACACACTCTCATATAACACACACTCTCATACAATAAACACACCACACACACATATAAAACACGCACCACACACAGTCTTATACAACACACACACACTCTCATATAACACACACTCTCATACAATAAACACACCACACACACATATAAAACACGCACCACACACAGTCTTATACAACACACACACACACACTCTCATACAATAAACACACCACACACACATATAAAACACGCACCACACACAGTCTTATACAACACACACCACACACACTCTCATACAATAAACACACCACACACACATATAAAACACGCACCACACACAGTCTTATACAACACACACACACTCTCATATAACACACACTCTCATACAATAAACACACCACACACACATATAAAACACGCACCACACACAGTCTTATACAACACACACACACACTCTCATATAACACACACTCTCATACAATAAACACACCACACACACATATAAAACACGCACCACACACAGTCTTATACAACACACAACACACACACTCTCATACAATAAACACACCACACACACATATAAAACACGCACCACACACAGTCTTATACAACACACAACACACACACACACTCTCATACAATAAACACACCACACACACATATAAAACACGCACCACACACAGTCTTATACAACACACAACACACACACACACTCTCATACAATAAACACACCACACACACATATAAAACACGCACCACACACAGTCTTATACAACACACACACACTCTCATATAACACACACTCTCATACAATAAACACACCACACACACATATAAAACACACACCACACACAGTCTTATACAACACACACACACTCTCATATAACACACACTCTCATACAATAAACACACCACACACACATATAAAACACGCACCACACACAGTCTTATACAACACACACACACTCTCATATAACACACACTCTCATACAATAAACACACCACACACACATATAAAACATGCACCACACACAGTCTTATACAACACACACACACTCTCATATAACACACACTCTCATACAATAAACACACCACACACACATATAAAACACGCACCACACACAGTCTTATACAACACACACACACTCTCATATAACACACACTCTCATACAATAAACACACCACACACACATATAAAACACGCACCACACACAGTCTTATACAACACACACACACACACTCTCATACAATAAACACACCACACACACATATAAAACACGCACCACACACAGTCTTATACAACACACACCACACACACTCTCATACAATAAACACACCACACACACATATAAAACACGCACCACACACAGTCTTATACAACACACACACACTCTCATATAACACACACTCTCATACAATAAACACACCACACACACATATAAAACACGCACCACACACAGTCTTATACAACACACACACACACTCTCATATAACACACACTCTCATACAATAAACACACCACACACACATATAAAACACGCACCACACACAGTCTTATACAACACACAACACACACACTCTCATACAATAAACACACCACACACACATATAAAACACGCACCACACACAGTCTTATACAACACACAACACACACACACACTCTCATACAATAAACACACCACACACACATATAAAACACGCACCACACACAGTCTTATACAACACACAACACACACACACACTCTCATACAATAAACACACCACACACACATATAAAACACGCACCACACACAGTCTTATACAACACACACACACTCTCATATAACACACACTCTCATACAATAAACACACCACACACACATATAAAACATGCACCACACACAGTCTTATACAACACACAACACACACACACACTCTCATACAATAAACACACCACACACACATATAAAACACGCACCACACACAGTCTTATACAACACACAACACACACACACTCTCATACAATAAACACACCACACACACATATAAAACACGCACCACACACAGTCTTATACAACACACACACACTCTCATACAATAAACACACCACGCACACATATAAAACACGCACCACACACAGTCTTATACAACACACAACACACAAACACACTCTCATACAATAAACACACCACACACTCATATAAAACATGCACCACACACACTCTCATATAACACACACACACACTCTCATATAACACACACACACACACACACACACTCATATAACACACACACACACACACACACTCCTACAACACACACCACACACACTCTCATATAACACTCACACTGTTATAAAACACACACACTCTCCTACAACATATACTCTCCTACAACACACACCACACACACTCTCATATAACACATACACTCTTATACACCACACACACTCGCTCCTACAACACACACCACACACACTCTCATACAATAAACACACCACACTCATATAAAACATGCACCACACACAGTCTTATACAACACACAACACACACATACACACTCTCATACAATAAACACACCACACACACATATAAAACACGCACCACACACAGTCTTATACAACACACACACACTCTCATATAACACACACTCTCATACAATAAACACACCACACACACATATAAAACATGCACCACACACAGTCTTATACAACACACAACACACACACACACTCTCATACAATAAACACACCACACACACATATAAAACATGCACCACACACAGTCTTATACAACACACACACACTCTCATATAACACACACTCTCATACAATAAACACACCACACACACATATAAAACATGCACCACACACAGTCTTATACAACACACAACACACACACACACACTCTCATACAATAAACACACCACACACACATATAAAACACGCACCACACACAGTCTTATACAACACACAACACACACACACACTCTCATACAATAAACACACCACACACACATATAAAACACGCACCACACACAGTCTTATACAACACACACACACTCTCATATAACACACACTCTCATACAATAAACACACCACACACACATATAAAACATGCACCACACACAGTCTTATACAACACACAACACACACACACACTCTCATACAATAAACACACCACACACACATATAAAACACGCACCACACACAGTCTTATACAACACACACACACTCTCATACAATAAACACACCACACACTCATATAAAACATGCACCACACACAGTCTTATACAACACACAACACACACACACACTCTCATACAATAAACACACCACACACTCATATAAAACATGCACCACACACACTCTCATATAACACACACACACACTCTCATATAACACACACACACACACACTCATATAACACACACACACACACACACTCTCCTACAACACACACCACACACACTCTCATATAACACTCACACTCTTATAAAACACACACACTCTCCTACAACATATACTCTCCTACAACACACACCACACACACTCTCATATAACACATACACTCTTATACACCACACACACTCGCTCCTACAACACACACCACACACACTCTCATACAATAAACACACCACACACACATATAAAACACGCACCACACACAGTCTTATACAACACACAACACACACACACACACTCTCATACAATAAACACACCACACACTCATATAAAACATGCACCACACACAGTCTTATACAACACACAACACACACACACTCTCATACAATAAACACACCACACACTCATATAAAACACGCACCACACACAGTCTTATACAACACACAACACACACACACACACTCATACAATAAACACACCACACACTCATATAAAACACGCACCACACACACTCTCATACAACACACACCACACACACTCTCCTACAACACACACCACACACACTCTCCTACAACACACACCACACACACTCTCATATAACACGCACACTCTTATACACCACACACACTCTCCTACAACACATACTCTCCTACAACACACACCACACACACTCTCATATAACACGCACACTCTTATACACCACACACACTCGCTCCTACAACACACACACACCACACACACTCTCCTACATTACACACACCACACACTCTCTTCTTCAACACACACACTACACATACTCTCCTACAACACACACTCCTAAAACTCATACACATACTCTCCTACAACACACACCACACACACTCTCCTACAACACACACACATACTCTCCTACAACACACACCACCCACACTCTCCTACAACACACACACACACGCTCTTCTACAACACACACACATACTCTCCTACAACACACACCACACACACTCTCCTACAACGCACACACACACCACACACACTCTCCTACAACACACACACACTCTCTTCTTCAACACACACACTACACATACTCTCTTCTTCAACACACACACTACACATACTCTCCTACAACTCATACACATACTCTCCTACAACGCACATACACACCACACAAACTCTCCTACAACACACACACCACACACTCTCTTTTTCAACACACACACTACACATACTCTCCTACAACACACACACACACTCTCCTACAACTCATACACACATACTTTTCCTACAATACACACACCACACACACTCTCCTACAACACACACTCCTTCAACACACACACTCTCCTACAACACACACACCACACACTCTTCTACAACATACACACATACTGTCCTACAACACACACATACACTCTCCTACAACTCATGCACATACTCTCCTCCAACACAGACCACACACACACTCTCCAACAACACACACACACACCACACACACTCTCCAACAACACATACTCTCCTACAACACACACCACACACACTCTCATATAACACGCACACTCTTATACACCACACACACTCGCTCCTACAACACACACACACACCACACACTCTCTTCTTCAACACACACACTACACATACTCTCCTACAACACACACACACACACACTCTTAAAACTCATACACATACTCTCCTACAACACACACCACACACACTCTCCTACAACACACACACGCACGCTCTTCTACAACACACACACACACACTCTCCTACAACACACACCACACACACTCTCCTACAATGCACACACACCACACACACTCTCCTACAACACACACACTCTCTTCTTCAACACACTCACTACACATACTCTCTTCTTCAACACACACACTACACATACTCTCCTACAACTCATACACATACTCTCCTACAACGCACACACACCACACACTCTCCTACAACGCACACACACACTCTCCTACAACACACACACCATACACTCTCTTCTTCAACACACACACACTCTCCTACAACTCATACACACATACTTTTCCTACAATACACACACCACACACACTCTCCTACAACACACACACACCACACACTCTTCTACAACATACACACATACTGTCCTACAACACACACACACACTCTCCTACAACTCATACACATACTCTCCTACAACACAGACCACACACACCACACACACACACACTACACACACTCTCCTACAACACATACACTCCTACAATACACACACACACACACCCTCTCCTACAGCACATACTCTCCTACAACACACACACACACCACACACACTCTCCTACAACACACTCACATACTCTCCTACAACACACACACCACACACATACTCTCCTACAATACACACTCTTCTTCAACACACACACCTACTCTCCTATAATACACACACTCTCCTACAACACACACGCATACTCTCCTACAACACACACTCTCCTACAACACACACATACTTTCCTACAATACACACACCACACACACTCTTCTACAACACACCACACACATACTGTCCTGCAATACATACACCACACACACCCTCTCCTACAACACACACTCTCCTACAACACACACACAAACTCTCCTACAACACACTCTCTCCTAAAACACACTCACAAGTCACAACCCAGTAAACATGGTTTGAAGAACCCGGCTCCAGCAGATAATGAGTAGAACTTAGTGTGTCTTTAATATGTATCTGTTATGTAGTTATACTGCACATAATGGCCCTTCATATTTTAGCACAGTAATTTACCAAACTGTGTGTCGTGACACATTAGTGTCTTGGCGACAGTGTGTAGGTGTGTCCCTGCTTCAGCACAACATTTTTTGAATTTAAATTTTTTGGGGGTTTCTGATTTTCCGCCTGCCTGCTACGCCTATCACATGGTTGATACCTAGTGGGTCACAGATTATCTTAACTTATTGACGCAGCTCAGCGGGAACTGAAACTATTCACATTTACGGCTTTGATGGCACATTGGCTCCTGACTGCACGTGTAATATCCTCAATCGTCTCGTGACTGCATGTGTAGTCAGTGAGTGGGACAGCTGCTTGATGATGAAATGCGAGTGTCTTTATCTAATATTCCATCAAATATTCAGAAACTGTGTTCATCCCATCAAGATAGTAAGTAGCTATTGTTGGTGTTAAACTTTTTTTTAATTCTTGCACATACTTACTGTTACTTGTAAATACATTTCGTTATTATATCATTTATGTATGCGTCCGTATCTCTTAAAACAAGTTAGTTTAACCTCCTGTTTGCCAGTACAACTGAATTACTGTGTCACAAAATGATGTAGGTGTAAAAAGTTTGGAAAGCTCTGCTCTAGCAGATAATGAGTAGAACTGAGGAGCCTTGTTTACTGACTATGAGGTACCGTAGCCTGTTGGCCGCCTTCTCTTCCTCTGTAGATTTGCTATTTGGGCTAGTTGTGTTTGCCTTTGTTTACATCTAACAAACCTGTCCTGCCAGGAGGTGAAAGTGAAGAGATCAGTTAGGGCAGATTCACTGAAATGATGGGATTTCTGTAGCGCAGCTGTTATTTCTGAAAGCTTTTCTCTGGTGGCTTCAGGGTTATACCCTTGTCTGCTAGAAACCGAGAGAAAAATGTCTCAGGGGTACAAACTTTTCCTTTAAGGACAAATCTGAATTAAATTCATGCTTTTAATGTTCTGCTGCATCTAACTTACACAAATTGCTGCCTAGGAATATTAACATTTTGTGTGCTACCTGCCTCCTACGTAATATGTGTAGTCTAAGTGTACGTATAGCCCTCTCTCTCTCGCTTTTCCCCCCCTTATAAACGGTTTTGTTTCTATATTTTCCTCTATCTGTTTGGTTTCTTCTGGTTTAGATTTAGAAGAAAAAAGTGTTATGTTTTATTTCTGTTTACGGCTGTCTATGGACAAAGGATAAGGTAGAGAATCTGAGTAAATGCTGCAACCAAAAGTTAAAAAAAGAAATCTCCCTTTCCTCTGTTTGCCCTGGTCCAGGGACACCCTTAGCATTTGCGGAACCCTGTGCAGGTCAAGTTTGTGGAGGTCCACAGCCCAGCGCTCTTATTTCCCTGACCTAACATTCAGTATTAGCTATATAAAGAATAACTGTATATATTACACCTCCTGATACCATAAATACTTGCGGCTAGATTTAGAGTTTTGTCGGTAACGACCCGCGTAGCTAACGCTGGCTTTTTTCTGGCCGCACCTTTAAAATAAGTCTGGTATTGAGAGTCCACAGAATGGCTGCGTTAGGCTCCAAAAAAGGAGCGTACAGCATATTTAACGCCACTGCAACTCTCGATACCAGAGTTGCTTACGGACGCGGCCAGCCTCAAAAACATGCTCGTGCACGATTCCCCCATAGAAAACAATGGGGCTGTTTGAGCTGAAAAAAACCTAACACCTGCAAAAAAGCCGCGTTCAGCTCCTAACGCAGCCCCATTGTTGTCTATGGGGAAACACTTCCTACGTCTGCACCTAACACTCTAACATGTACCCCGAGTCTAAACACCCCTAACCTTACACTTATTAACCCCTCTTCTGCCGCCCCCCGCTATCGCTGACCCCTGTATATTATTTTTAACCCCTAATCTGCCGCTCCGTAAACCGAAGCTACTTACATTATCCCTATGTACCCCTAATCTGCTGCCCCTAACACCGCCGACCCCTATATTATATTTATTAACCCCTAATCTGCCCCCCACAACGTCGCCTCCACCTGCCTACACTTATTAACCCCTAATCTGCCGAGCGGACCGCACCGCTATTATTATAAAGTTATTAACCCCTAATCCGCCTCACTAACCCTATAATAAGTAGTATTAACCCCTAATCTGCCCTCCCTAACATTGCCGACACCTAACTTCAAACATTAACCCCTAATCTGCCGACTGGAGCTCACCGCTATTCTAATAAATGTATTAACCCCTAAAGCTAAGTCTAACCCTAACACCCCCCTAAGTTAAATATAATTTACATCTAACGAAATTAATTAACTCTTATTAAATAAATTATTCCTATTTAAAGCTAAATACTTACCTGTAAAATAAATCCTAATATAGCTACAATATAAATTATATTTATATTATAGCTATTTTAGGATTTATATTTATTTTACAGGTAACTTTGTATTTATTTTAACCAGGTACAATAGCTAAAATAGTTAAAATAATTACAAAATTACCTGTAAAATAAATCCTAACCTAAGTTACAATTAAACCTAACACTACACTATCAATACATTAATTAAATACAATATCTACAAATAACTACAATGAAATAAACTAACTAAAGTACAAAAAATAAAAAAGAACTAAGTTACAAAAAATAAAAAAATATTTACAAACATCAGAAAAATATTACAACAATTTTAAACTAATTACACCTACTCTAAGCCCCCTAATAAAATAACAAAGACCCCCAAAATAAAAAAATGCCCTACCCTATTCTAAATTACTAAAGTTCAAAGCTCTTTTATCTTACCAGCCCTGAACAGGGCCCTTTGCGGGGCATGCCCCAAAGAATTCAGCTCTTTTGCCTGTAAAAAAAACACATACAATACCCCCCCCCCAACATTACAACCCACCACCCACATACCCCTAATCTAACCCAAACCCCCCTTAAATAAACCTAACACTAAGCCCCTGAAGATCTTCCTACCTTATCTTCACTATGCCAGGTTCACCGATCGATCCAGAAGAGCTCCTCCGATGTCCTGATCCAAGCCCAAGCGGGGGGCTGAAGAGGTCCATGATCCGGCTGAAGTCATCATCCAAGCGGGAGCTGAAGAGGTCCATGATCCGGCTGAAGTCTTCATCCAAGCGGGAGCTGAAGAGGTCCATGATCCGGCTGAAGTCTTCTATCAACGGCATCTTCAATCTTCTTTCTTCGGGAGCCATCATCTTCCATCCGACGCGGAAAATCCTCTTCTCCCGACGCCTACTCGCCGAATGACGGTTCCTTTAAATGACGTCATCCAAGATGGCGTCCCTCGAATTCCGATTGGCTGATAGGATTCTATCAGCCAATCGGAATTAAGGTAGGAATATTCTGATTGGCTGATGGAATCAGCCAATCAGAATCAAGTTCAATCCGATTGGCTGATTGGATCTAATTGGTTTAATTGTAGGTAATTGTAGGTATTTTATTTATTTAATTAATTTATTGATAGTGTAGTGTTAGGTTTAATTGTAACTTAGGTTAGGATTTATTTTACAGGTAATTTTGTAATTATTTTAACTATTTTAGCTATTGTACCTGGTTAAAATAAATACAAAGTTACCTGTAAAATAAATATAAATCCTAAAATAGCTATAATATAAATATAATTTATATTGTAGCTATATTAGGATTTATTTTACAGGTAAGTATTTAGCTTTAAATAGGAATAATTTATTTAATAAGAGTTAATTAATTTCGTTAGATGTAAATTATATTTAAGTTAGGGGGGTGTTAGTGTTAGGGTTAGACTTAGCTTTAGGGGTTAATACATTTATTAGAATAGCGGTGAGCTCCAGTCGGCAGGGGGTTAATGTTTGAAGTTAGGTGTCGGCGATGTTAGGGAGGGCAGATTAGGGGTTAATACTATTTATTATAGGGTTAGTGAGGCGGATTAGGGGTTATTAACTTTATAATAATAGCGTTGCGGTCCGCTCGGCAGATTAGGGGTTAATAAGTGTAGGCAGGTGGAGGCGATGTTGTGGGGGGCAGATTTGGGGTTAATAAATATAATATAGGGGTCGGCGGTGTTAGGGGCAGCAGATTAGGGGTACATAAGGATAACGTAAGTAGCGGCGCTTTGCGGTCGGCAGATTAGGGGTTAATTATTGTAGGTAGCTGGCGGCGACGTTGTGGGGGGCAGGTTAGGGGTTAATAAATATAATATAGGGGTCGGCGGTGTTAGGGGCAGCAGATTAGGGGTACATAAGTATAACGTAGGTGGCGGTCGGCAGATTAGGGGTTAAAAAAATGTAATCGAGTGGCGGCGATGTGGGGGGGACCTCGGTTTTGGGGTACATAGGTAGTTTATGGGTGTTAGTGTACTTTAGAGCACAGTAGTTAAGAGCTTTATAAACCCGCGTTAGCCCAGAAAGCTCTTAACTACTGACTTTTTTCTGCGGCTGGAGTTTTGTCGTTAGAATTCTAACGCTCACTTCAGCCACGACTCTAAATACCGGAGTTAGAAAGATCCCATTGAAAAGATAGGATACGCAATTGACGTAAGGGGATCTGCGGTATGGAAAAGTCGCGGCTGAAAAGTGAGCGTTAGACCCTTTTTTGACTGACTCCAAATACCGGCGGTAGCCTAAAACCAGCTGGTTTTCACGGTTTTCACGGCTACCGCCAAACTCCAAATCTAGGCCTTCATAAATAAAATAAAGGGTTTACATTGCACCTTCTCATACCCTTACTCCTGAAAGTGCGGGTGCCAAAACTGCTGCAAAGTTCTGTATTTATCATGGTGTGTTTCTGTGTATCGTAGACTGAAGAGAAGCACTCAACTGGTGATGGACAGTGGTCATTAGCCTGCCCTTGTTTGTGTATACGTCTCCTGAATCTATTGTGCTCAGTTTAGACACCAGGGAATGCAGATGTCATCTGCAGGGCACTCATCTTGAGTCTAGTTACGTTAGCCATGAATAAACTACTGTATAAATCAATGAAAGTCCCCCGAGAATCTGATAACTTGTTCCAGACACCACTATGTTATAACACAGTTGTTCTCACATACCTACACTGATTTGCTGTATGAAACACAGTAATGTGCAGACCAATAAATATACACTTACAAAAAAATAACCAAAAACTAAGGGATCCACAGACATTGGCATCTTTTCAGTACATGCGTTAAAACACTGCAGATTCGTGGACTTGGCTGCTTCCAACAATCTGTGCTTTCATTATTCAACATCTGTTGCATGGTGAGCATCTGATACAACTGAAATAAGCATAATGGCTGTAGCAAGCTAAACACCACAGAGGGCCCTGTAGGATAAAGTTCTAAATATGAAACCCCAATAACAAACTACCAGACCATCTCTATCCATAATTAAAAACAGAATTTTATTACTACAATATAAAAGCAAAAAACTATAGACAAAAGGGCCTAATATTCAAAGCCTTGCCGCTCAGGCGAGATATTCTAAGAAGTATTGTTGGTATGGCGAGGCCATGAAAAAAATAAAAAAAACGCAGTCCCCTAGGGCAACCTGAAAGTCTCCTGAGGGGTGGAATACAGCTAGGAAGTCCAAGAAGTCGTCCCAAGATAACGAGACATCATGATTTAATCGTCCCCGAACCTTTCTTTAGGTTGTGTAAGAGACAGACTTTCTTTGTTTCAAAAGTATTTGTATCGGTTTGTACAGGACCCCTGGGTACTGGACATTATCTCCCAGGGTTACAGAATCAGTTTTCGGTCTCGTCCCCCAAGGAATCGTTTTTTGCCATCAGGGGTCTCAGAAAACCCTGTAAAGAGGGTGGCTCTTCTTCTTTGCATGGGCTGCCTTATCGCCATGGGATCAGTAGTTCCAGCTTCCCCATCTTAGAGAGGAAGAAGATTCTACTCTACGTGGTTCCCGAGAAGGAGGGCACGTTCCGTCCTATTTTGGATTTGAAGGAATTCAACAGATTCGAAAAGATTCCTATCTTTAAGATAGAATCGATAAGGTCCATTCTTCTCCTCGCACAGGAGGGTCAATTCATGTCTACAATATTTTTTAAACAACGCATTTGTTTGTTGAGCTTCCTGTTGGACTGGTTACAGCACCCCGAGTGTTCACCAAGGTGCTGGGAGCTCTGCTGCCTGCGATGCATTTTCAGGGGATTGCAGTGGCTTCTTACTTGGACAACATTCTGGTTCAGATCCCATCCTTGCCACTGGCTCAGGACTACACACAGAGAATACTCTTGTAGAGTGCCCTCCTCCCTGCTATGAGGGTAAGCTTTCAGGGTTTTATCATAGATTCTGTTAGTATAGGTATTTACCTCTCCGATAAGGGAGATGCTTCAGAGAGCATGTACCCTGATTTAGTCTAATGCCCATTTTTCAGGGCACAATGCATGATGGTGGTAGATCTTATGGTTGCAGCATCAGACGCTATACAGTTTGCTCGATTCCATCTGAAACCACTTCAGTTGTGTATGCTCAGGCAGTGGAATGGAAATCATTCAGATCTGTTGCAGATCGTCTATCTGGATGCCCAGAGGAGAAAAAGTCTTGCTTGGTAGCAATCAACGTCAGTTCTACTAGGGATGAGTTTCTGTAGCCCCCTCATGGGTTGTAATTTCAACGGACACGAGTCCATCCAGCTGGGTTGCGATATGTGGTTCTCTAAAGGCACAATGAACCTGGTATCAGAAGGAAGTGTCTCTCCCGATCAATATTCTCGAGTTGAGCGCTATATATATAATATATAAGGCTTCTAGCGTGGCCTCAATTAGGTCTTTCCCAGTTTATCCAATTCCATTTGGATAAAATTACGACCGTGGCCTACATCAACATTCAGGGAGGTGCACAAAGCCCTTTGGCAATGCAGGATGTGCCAAGTTTCAGCTCTGCACATCCTAAGTGTTGAGTATTGGGAAGTGGATTTACTGAACAGGCAGACTCTCCACTCAGAGGAGTGGTCGCTGAATCAGGAGGTGTTTCTGGAAATAACTTGCAGATGGGGGGGTTCCAGACATAGATCTGATCGCTTCCAGTTTCAGTGCCAAGCTAGCCCTCAGACGGAGCTAGTGGACACTCTATTGGTCCTGGGGAACTTCAACCTGGTTTATCTGTTTCCACCAGTTGTTCTGCTGCTCCAAGTGGTTGCCCGGATCAAGCAGGAGGAAATTCCAACTATTCTGATAGTCAGTCTCTCTCTCTTTCTCTCTCACACACAGCTGTATCTCTCTCTCTCTCTCTCTCTCTCTCTCTCTTATACATGTATCACTCTCTCACACACACAAACACACATATATAGCTGTATCACTCTCTCGCTCTCACACACACACGTATATAGCTGTATCACTCTCTCACATACTCACACACACTTATATAGCTGTATCACTCTCTCACACACTTATATAGCTGTATCACTCTCTCTCTCACAAACACATATATAGCTGTATCACTCTCTCACACACTCACACACACTTATATAGCTGTATCACTCTCTCTCACACACACTCACGAATATAGCTGTATCACTCTCTCACACACTCACACACACGTATATAGCTGTATCACTCTCTCTCACACACACACACACACATGTATATAGCTGTATCACTCTCTCACACACACACGTATATAGCTGTATCACTCTCTCACACACACGTATATAGCTGTATCACTCTCTCACACACTCACGTATATAGCTTTCTCACTCTCTCACACACGTATATAGCTGTATCACTCTCACACACTCACACATATAGCTGTATCACTCTGTTACACACGTATATAGCAGTATCACTCTCTCACACACTCACACACACACGTATATAGCTTTTTCACTCTCTCACACACTCACACACACATATATAGCTGTATCACTCTCTCACACACGTATATTTCTGTATCACTCTCCCACACACTCACACACACACACACATATAGCTGTATCACTCTCTCACACACTCACACACATATATAGCTTTTTCACTCTCTCACACACTCACACACACACACATATATAGCTGTATCACTCTCTCACACACATGTATATATCTGTATCACTCTCCCACACACTCACACACACATATATATAGCTGTATCACTCTCTCACATACACACAATGTATATAGCTGTATCACTCTCTTACACACACACACACACATACACATATATAGCTATATCCCTCTCTCACACATGTATATAGCTGTATCACTCTCTCACACACTCACACACACACATATATAGCTGTATCACTCTCTAACACACTCACACACACACATATATAGCTGTATCACTCTCACACACTCACACACACACATATATAGCTGTATCACTCTCTCACACACTCACACACACACACATGTATATAGCTGTATCACTCTCTCACACACACACACTTATATAGATGTATCACTCTCTCACACACTCACTGTCATGTTCCGGTGTACATGCGTTCAGGACACAGACCCTCAGGGCAGTGGTAGGGATTTGAAGACACCGACCCCTGACCCGGGGAAGAGTATCCTGGACATGGATAGATGATATTCTGTGATTCATAGTTGCTAGAAGTTATTGTAGAATTCATGGAGAGTTCAACATTTGTATACAATATATTCTGGCTTCACTTGACTTATAGTTCGTTAATAGGAGTAGCTTCAGGATTCAATGAGAGAGAAATATAGCAATGTGGAATGTTCAGGCTTCAGAGTAAGCTGGTAGAAGATTGACACTTAGATGCAAACTAAGGTTTGTTGCAGGTTCATAGTACATAATATTATATATAGCTGTATGTCAGTAATAAGCAAAGCAGCACAGGTGATAGTCAAGTTGCAAGTTTTAGGCATCAATTACTGTTTGTGCATATAATGGAGAATCACATGAAAGCTTTTAACTGAACACATAGATGAAGAGTTCTGAATATGTTAACATATTTGTAGAATGATATTTCAGCTTTGACAACTTGTAACAGAGAATAGTTATACAGTTCTGAGTAAGATGCTGTTGTAATAATTAGAGAGTGATGATAACCAAAGGTATACTTGATTTATACAGGGAGTGCAGAATTATTAGGCAAGTTGTATTTTTGAGGATTAATTTTATTATTGAACAACAACCATGTTCTCAATGAACCCAAAAAACTCATTAATATCAAAGCTGAATAGTTTTGGAAGTAGTTTTTAGTTTGTTTTTAGTTATAGCTATTTTAGGGGGATATCTGTGTGTGCAGGTGACTATTACTGTGCATAATTATTAGGCAACTTAACAAAAAACAAATATATACCCATTTCAATTATTTATTTTTACCAGTGAAACCAATATAACATCTCAACATTCACAAATATACATTTCTGACATTCAAAAACAAAACAAAAACAAATCAGTGACCAATATAGCCACCTTTCTTTGCAAGGACACTCAAAAGCCTGCCATCCATGGATTCTGTCAGTGTTTTGATCTGTTCACCATCAACATTGCGTGCAGCAGCAACCACAGCCTCCCAGACACTGTTCAGAGAGGTGTACTGTTTTCCCTCCTTGTAAATCTCACATTTGATGATGGACCACAGGTTCTCAATGGGGTTCAGATCAGGTGAACAAGGAGGCCATGTCATTAGATTTTCTTCTTTTATACCCTTTCTTGCCAGCCACGCTGTGGAGTACTTGGACGTGTGTGATGGAGCATTGTCCTGCATGAAAATCAGGTTTATCTTGAAGGATGCAGACTTCTTCCTGTACCACTGCTTGAAGAAGGTGTCTTCCAGAAACTGGCAGTAGGACTGGGAGTTGAGCTTGACTCCATCCTCAACCCGAAAAGGCCCCACAAGCTCATCTTTGATGATACCAGCCCAAACCAGTACTCCACCTCCACCTTGCTGGCGTCTGAGTCGGACTGAAGCTCTCTGCCCTTTACCAATCCAGCCACGGGCCCATCTATCTGGCCCATCAAGACTCACTCTCATTTCATCAGTCCATAAAACCTTAGAAAAATCAGTCTTGACATATTTCTTGGCCCAGTCTTGACGTTTCAGCTTGTGTGTCTTGTTCAGTGGTGGTCGTCTTTCAGCCTTTCTTACCTTGGCCATGTCTCTGAGTATTGCACACCTTGTGCTTTTGGGCACTCCAGTGATGTTGCAGCTCTGAAATATGGCCAAACTGGTGGCAAGTGGCATCTTGGCAGCTGCACGCTTGACTTTTCTCAGTTCATGGGCAGTTATTTTGCGCCTTGGTTTTTCCACATGCTTCTTGCGACCCTGTTGACTATGTTGAATGAAACGCTTGATTGTTCGATGATCACGCTTCAGAAGCTTTGCAATTTTAAGAGTGCTGCATCCCTCTGCAAGATATCTCACTATTTTTGACTTTTCTGAGCCTGTCAAGTCCTTCTTTTGACCCATTTTGCCAAAGGAAAGGAAGTTGCCTAATAATTATGCACACCTGATATAGGGTGTTGATGTCATTAGACCACACCCCTTCTCATTACAGAGATGCACATCACCTAATATGCTTAATTGGTAGTAGGCTTTCGAGCCTATACAGCTTGGAGTAAGACAACATGCATAAAGAGGATGATGTGGTCAAAATACTCATTTGCCTAATAATTCTGCACTCCCTGTAATAAAGTTCAGAGTTTGTTAAGTAGCAGTGTCCAGGTAACAAAATGGAATTCTTTGGATACTTGTGATTTGATGATTTTAAGCATAGGAAAGGCTGTAGCTTGAATAAGTTGGTAGTATTTATGCAGGAAACAGTCACAGACCTCTGTTGTTCAGGATCACAACTTCAAAGTTAATGCAAAGTACATTAGACCTGAGAAGGCTTAAAAAGAGGCTGAGGGAATCAGGTGAATGAATGATTAATCAGGCAGGCAATCTGAATGTAAATACTGCCCAAAACAGGATGAGTGTCAGAATCAGGAAAGGCAGTCTTAAAGGGATAGTGACATTAGGCTGAGATATGTTACACTCACACACGTATATAGCTGTATCACTCTCTCACACACTCACACACACACACACGTATATAGCTGTATCACTCTCTCACACACACGTATATAGCTGTATCACTCTCTCACACACACACATATATAGCTGTATCTCTCTCTCTCTCTCTCACACACACACACACACACTTATATAGCTGTATCACTCTCTCACACACACACACGTATATAGCTGTATCACTCTCTCTCTCACACACACACACACACGTATATAGCTGTATCACTCACACACACACACACACACACATATATAGCTGTATCACTCTTTCGCACACGTATATAGCTGTATCACTCTCACACACTCACACACACACACATGTATATAGCTGTATCACTCTCTCACACACACACACACGTATATAGCTGTATCACTCTCTCACACACATGTATAAAGCTGAATCACTCTCTCTCACATGTATATAGCTGTATCACTCTCTCACACACACACACACACACACATATAGCTGTATCACTCTCTCACACACGTATATAGCTGTATCACTCTCTCACATACATATATAGCTGTATCACTCTCTCACACACACATGTATAAAGCTGTATCACTCTCTCTCACACATATATAGCTGTATCACTCTCTCACACACACACATATATAGCTGTATCACTCTCTCACACACGTATATAGCTGTATCACTCTCTCACACACGTATATAGCTGTATCACTCTCTCACACACATATATAGCTGTATCACTCTCTCACACACATATATAGCTGTATCACTCTCTCACACACACATGTATAAAGCTGTATCACTCTCTCACACGTATATAGCTGTATCACTCTCTCACACACTCACACACACACACACACACACACATATATAGCTGTATCACCCTCTCACACACACACACACACACACACACGTATATAGCTGTATCACTCTCTCACACACACACACGTATATAGCTGTATCACTCGCTCACACACACATGTATAAAGCCGTATCACTCTCTCACACACATGTATATAACTGTATCACTCTCTCTCACACGTATATAGCTGTATCACTATCTCACACACTCACACCTACACGTATATATAGCTGTATCACTCTCTCTCTCTCTCTCTCTCTCTCTCTCTCTCTCTCTCACACACACACACACACACACATATAGCTGTATCTCTCCCACACATGTATATAGCTTTATCACTCTTTCACACACACACATTTAGCTGTTAGTCTGGCAACTCATTTGGAGAAAGTGAAATGTTTAGTTTTTCAGTTGTGGTCTTCTCAAAATGTGCAGAATGTTTTAAACACTATCGAGCGATATACCACGGTTATGGCTCCACAAACCACTTTCATCTTAAATTGCTCACAGGAGATCACCTTCACTTGGAGGGAAGTGCTTTGTACGTCAGTTTAAAGTGACCACATAAGCAGTAAATGTACCCACAAGACCTCACTCCACTCTCAGACTCTTCCTTTATAACCCTATGTGTGTGAGGCGGCTGCACATCTCTGCTGTGCCTTATAGACAAACACAAGTCTGTTCTTCTCAGATTTGTTCTATGTTGTCTCTCTGCTTGATGGTGTGTGCCCTGGGATGTCTTTACCTAGGTGGTATAAATGTAAAATTCAGTTCTTGCTGCAATGAGAGTATCCTAACAGCAGCGATTCAAAATGTAATACATTGTTTGATTAGACAGCAAGAACACTTTGCAGTACACTTTCATTAATTATTTTCCTAATTTTCCTTTGATTTAAATCTAAAAATCACAGTCTTCCCCTTGCACGGTAGAGGCTGGGGTACATTCTTACATACTGTACAGTGATTGCTTGATCAGTGCAGCATCTCATTTATATGTGTGCATAATGGGCCACAAATAACAAAGGAATATTGGGGAGCGCTACAAAATCACAAAGGAATATAGGGGAGCACTACAAAAATCACAAAGGAATATAGGGGAGCACTACAAAATCACAAAGTAATATAGGGGAGCACTACAAAATCACAAAGTAATATAGGGGAGCGCTACAAAATCACAAAGGAATATAGGGGAGCACTAAATAATCACAAAGGAATATAGAGGAGCGATTCAAAACTTACAAAGGAATATAGGGGAGTGTTGCAAAAATCACAAAGGAATATAGGGGAGTGCTATATAATCACAAAGGAATATAGGGGAGTGCTACAAAATCACAAAGGAATATAGGGGAGCGCTACAAAAATCACAAAGGAATATAGGGGAGCACTACAAAATCACAAAGGAATATAGGGGAGTGCTACAAAATCACAAAGGAATATAGGGGAGCGCTACAAAATAACAAAGGAAAATAGGGTAGCGCTTCAAAATCACAATTGAATATTGGGGAGCGGTACAAAAATCACAAAGGAAAATAGAGTAGCACTACAAAATCACAAAGGATTATAGGGTAGTGCTTAATAATCACAAAAGAATATAGGGGAGCTGTCATGGTTTTTCCCTGTTGTGTTTGCCATGTGCTGCTGGCAGCCATTTTACTCACCTCTCTTCCTGACTTGGTGCATTGTGGGGGATGCTGCTTACTTCCTGCACTTCCTTTTATGGCCAGACTGGTGTGCATCATCCATGTGAGACAGGATGCAGTCTCAGAATTGTGATGTCATCATTTATTATTTAAAGGGCCTCTGTTCAGTATGCTTTGCCTTTGCGTTGTCTGAGACCTGTTTGTGAGAGTTCCTGTGTATTAACTGGCTGACTGACGTCCTTCCTGGTTCCTAATCCCTGGCATGTTCCTGACTCTGCTGTTCTCCTTGTTCCTGATTCCGGCTCGTCTGACTATTCGCTTTGGCTCCTGACTCGGCTCGTCTTACTACCAGCTCTGGTTTTGACTTCTGGCTTGATTTCTTGACTTGTGGACATTTTATAATTTTTTGCTATTAATAAAGGTGTGATTATTTTTGCACTTCTCATCTCACTCTGATTCCTGGCACCCTGACATTACGCAAAGGCCATGAATCCTGATGCTGCTAATTACCCACCTTTACCTGCCATCATTTCCAGGATGGATGTAGAGGATCACCGCTTGGATCAATTTGCACTAGCCCTGCAAACCCTGCTGACTCGCACTGCACATTTGGACCAAAGTGTCCCGCATGTTATGTCTGCTCCTGTTTCCGCTGCTGCACCTTCGCCTACCAGGAGCATGTCCGGTTCTGCACCTCTACCTCAGCGATATGGAAGCGATCCTATTCAGAGCAGAGGGTTTTTGAACCAGGTGGGCATTTACTTTGAGATGTTACCTTAGGCGTTTCCCTCTGACAGAGCTAAGGTGGGATTTCTCATCTCGTTACTCTCTGACACAGCTCTTGCCTGGGCTAATTCCTTGTGGGAGACTAATAAACCTGTGATTAAAAAATTACCCTGAATTTGTGGCCTCCTTTCGAAGGGTATTTGATGTTCCGGCTCGCTCCTCCTCTGCTGCTAAATGACTCATGTCCATTCAGCAAGGTACAAGATCTGTTGCTCAGCATGCTATTGAGTTCCGTACGCTTGCCGCAGAGGTAGGTTGGAACAATGAAGCCCTTGTTGACGCCTTCTTTCATGGGCTCTCTGATGCGATTAAAGACAAAGTTACTGCCAGAGATTTACCAGAGGATCTCGAGGCATTGGTGTCTTTTTTGATCCTAATTGACATCAGACTCAGAGAGAGGCCCTCTTTCAAGTAGCGCTTGCGGAAGCCTCCTGTTCCGTTGTCTCCTACGTGTTCGTTCCCACCCATGCCTCCCTCTCCTCCCATGCCTCTTGGTTTCGAGTCACCAGGTACTGCTGAGCCGATGCAGTTGGGATTCACGCGTCTCTCCGCAGCGGAGAGGGCCTTTAGGAGGAGGGAGGGGCTCTGCCTCTATTGTGGGTTACAGGGCCACCTTTTGAAGTCTTGTCCTACACGGCCGGGAAACGCTCACACCTAAGGTCCTGTCGGGGGCAGACCTTGGGTGGTTTATCCTTGTCCCTGGAACCGTTTAAGGAGAAACCTTTGGTCACGGTTGTCCTTTCCTGGGTGGACATCTCCATAGTCACTCAGGCTCTTGTTGACTCCGGTGCTGCTGGCTATTTCATTGACAGTGCTTTTGTATCAAAGCACTCCATTCCTGTTTTGCCTCGGTCCGTTCCGCTTGCTATTGAGGCCATTGATGGCAGGCCCCTTCAGCCCGCACTCGTTACTCACAAAACTGCTCCGTTGTCCATGGCTGTGGGGGCTCTCCATTTTGAAACCCTCCAGTTCCAGGTGATAAACTCTCCACATTTTCCAGTTGTTCTGGGTTATCCCTGGCTCCAAAAGCACAATCCCAGTCTCGACTGGCGCAGGTCCGAAATTTTGTTGTGGTCCCCGCAATGTATTTCCACTTGTCTTCGGAAACCAGTTAAAGTCTTGTGCACTTCTTCGGTATCTCAATTGCCAGAGGAGTACCGAGAGTTCCGAGACGTGTTTGACAAGGTGCGTGCCGGTACGTTGCCTCCTCACCGGTCTTACGATTGTGCCATAGACCTGCAACCCGGAGCCATTCCTCCTCGGGGCCGGGTGTACCCTCTGTCTGTTGCAGAGAATTGTGCTATGGAGGAGTATGTTGCTGATGCTCTGTCGCGGGGAATCATCAGCAAATCCTGCTGTCCTGCAGGGGCTGGCTTCTTCTTTGTGAAAAAAAAGGGTGGCGAGTTAAGACCATGTATCGATTATAGGGGTCTTAATCGTCTTACCATTAAGAATGCTTACCCTATTCCGCTCATTACGGAACTCTTTGATCGCCTCAAGGGAGCTACGGTCTTTACTAAACTTGATTTGAGAGGAGCGTACAATCTCGTTAGGACTAAGGAGGGTCACGAATGGAAAACAGCATTTAACACCAGGAGCGGGCATTATGAGTATCTTGTAATGCCCTTTGGCCTATGTAATGCTCCTGCTGTTTTTCAGGAATTTATTAATGATGTCCTACGAGATATGTTGCAACAGTGTGTTGTGGTGTACTTAGACGACATCCTCATACACTCACCCACACTTGAGGCTCATCGTTCTGATGTTACACAGGTTCTTCAGAGAGAACGGCCTGTTTTGTAAACGTGAGAAATGTGAGTTCCATCAGACTCAACCTTCCTAGGTTATGTTATCTCAGTTGCAGGGTTCTCCATGGATCCTGACAAGTTATCTGCAGTTCTGCAGTGGCCTCGCCCAGTTGGTCTTCGGTCTATTCAAAGTTTTTTGGGGTTCGCCAATTACTATAGAAAGTTTATTAAAAACTTTTCTTCCTTGGTCAAACCTATCACAGACATGACCCGTAAAGAGAATGATCCACTCCATTGGTCACCTACTGCCATTGAGGCCTTTGATAGTCTTAAGACTGCCTTTGCTGCCGCTCCAGTTCTGGCTCATCCTAACCCTGTCCTGCCTTTCGTTCTTGAGGTCGATGCGTCTGAGACTGGAGTAGGTGCCCTCTTGTCTCAACGTCCTACGCTTGACGGTTCCTTGCATCCGTGTAGTTTCTTCTCTAAGAAATTGTCTCCAGCGGAGTGCAATTATGAAATTGGTGACAGGGAATTACTGGTCATAATTTTGGCACTCAAGGAATGGAGGCATCTTCTTGAGGGTACTAGCGTGCCAGTGCTCATTCTTACTGACCACAAGAATTTAACTTATCTATCTGAAGCAAAACGTTTGTCGCCTCGACTATTTTTGTCTCAATTTAATTATGTGGTCTCCTACCTGCCTGGTAGTAAGAATGGTAGGGCTGGTGCCCTCTCTCGACAATTTTCGCCTCTGTCCAAGGAGGAGTTTGTACCTACTCCTGTTATACCTCCTGACCATATTTTGGCTACTATACGTACTAATTTGACTTCTCCCTTGGGGGAGGAGATCCTGGCTGCACAAACCAATGCACCGCCTGAGAAACCTAGTGGTAAGTGTTTTGTTCCTGAGAATCTTCGAACTAAACTTTTGCACACTTACCACTATCCTAAAGCCGCAGGTCACCCAGGCAAGAACCAAATGATTTGGTCTGTCACTCGACAATTCTGGTGGTCAGGTCTTCGTTCTGATGTTGCTGCGTATGTTGCCTCCTGCTCAGTTTGTGCACAGAATAAGACTCCTCAACGTCTTCCTGTGGGTCTTCTTCAACCTATTGCTAATGGTGAGCGTCCTTGGACACATCTTTCCATGGACTTCATTGTCGAGCTCCCTGTTTCCAATGGCAATACTGTTATCCTTATGGTGGTTGACCGTTTTTCTAAAATGTCACATTGCATTCCCTTGATGAAGCTGCCTACCGCTCAGGAGCTTGCTTCAATTTTTGCCCGGGAGGTCTTCCGTTTACATGGGTTGCCCAAGGAGATAGTGTCGGACCGGGGTAGCCAGTTTGTCTCCAGATTTTGGTGTTCCTTTTGTGCTCAAATGGGGATCCAGCTTTCCTTCTCCTCAGCATATCACCCTCAATCCAATGGGGCTGCGGAACGGTCTAATCAAGCTCTGGAACAGTTCCTCCGTTGCTATGTCTCAGATCACCACAATAATTGGTCTGAACTGTTACCTTGGGCAGAGTTTGCTCGTAATAGTGCTATTAATGCTTCCTCCAAGTTATCCCCGTTCATGGGGAATTATTGGTTTCAACCATCCTTGTTGCCTGATTCATTCATGTCTCAGGGTATTCCGGCTTTGGAGGAGCATCTCCGGCAACTCCGTTCCACGTGGGTGCAGATTCAGGATTGCCTTCATCGTTCTATGCAGCGCCAAAAGTTCCAGGCTGATCGTAGGCGTCTGCCCGCACCTTCCTACCAGGTTGGTGAGAATTTGGCTGTCCTCCCGCAACTTGAACCTTCGTGTGCCTTCCAATAAATTGGCTCCCCGTTATGTTGGTCCTTTTCGAATACTCCGACGGGTTAATCCTGTGGCCTACGCTCTTGACCTTCCTCCTGCTATGCGCATCTCCAATGTTTTTCATGTCTCCCTCTTGAAACCATTGGTTTGTAATCGGTTTACCACTGTGTTGCCTCGTCCCCGTCCTATCTTTGTTGACAACCACGAGGAGTATGAGGTCAGCAGCATTATTGACTCTCGTATGTCCAAGGGCCGTGTACAGTATTTGGTTCACCGGAGGGGCTACGGTCCGGAGGAGCGTTCTTGGGTTCCCTCCTCTGATGTTCATGCTCCCGCCCTCCTCCGTGCCTTCCATGCCCGTTTCCCCAATAAGCCTTTTGTCCTCCCGCGGGGGAGGGGTCGTTGAGGGGAGGGTACTGTCAGGGTTTTTCCCTGTTGTGTTTGCCATGTGCTGCTGGCAGCCATTTTACTCACCTCTCTTCCTGACTTGGTGCATTGTGGGGGATGCTGCTCACTTCCTGCACTTACTTTTATGGCCAGACTGTTGTGCATCATCCATGTGAGACAGGATGCAGTCTCAGAATTGTGATGTCATCATTTATTATTTAAAGGGCCTCTGTTCAGTATGCTTTTCCTTTGCGTTGTCTGAGACCTGTTTGTGAGAGTTCCTGTGTATTACCTGGCTGCCTGACGTCCTTCCTGGTTCCTGATCACTGGCTTGTTCCTGACTCTGCTGTTCTCCTTGTTCCTGATTACGGCTCGCCTGACTATTCGCTTTGGCTCCTGACTCGGCTCGTCTGACTACCAGCTCTGGTTTTGACTCCTGGCTTGTTATTTGGCTTGTGGACATTTTATAATTTTTTGCTATTAATAAAGGTGTGATTATTTTTGCACTTCTCGTCTGTCTGATTCCTGGCACCCTGACAGGAGCGCTACAAAATCACAAAGGAATATAGGGGAGTGCTACAAAAATCACAAAGGAACATAGGGGAGCGCTACAAAATCACAAAGGAATATAGGGGAGCGCTTGTCTCTGTGTTGTTTGGCGTATTGTAAGCGGGATACTTTGTGGCATTTGCGTAGTAATGGCTTTCTTCTGGCGATTCGACCATGCAGCCCATCTTTCTTCAAGTGCCTACTTATTGTGCATCTTGAAACAGCCACACCACAATGTTTTCAGAGAGTCCTGTATTTCACTTGAAGTTATTTGTGTGTTTTTCTTTGCATCCCGAATAATTTTCCTGGCAATTGTGGCTGAAATTTTAGTTGGTCTACCTGACTGTGGTTTAGTTTAAACAGAACCCCTCATTTTCCACTTCTTGATTAGAGTTTGAACACTGCTGATTGGCATTCTCAATTCCTTGGATTTCTTTTTATATCCCTTTCCTGTTTTATAGAGTTCAAGTACCTTTTTCCGCAGATCCTTTGAGAATTCTTTTGCTTTCCCCATGTCTCAGAATCCAGAAACGTCAGTGCAGCACTGGATGAAAGATGCAAGGGTCTGTCAGGAGTCCAGAAACTCATTGACCTTTTATATACACACACTAATTACAAGCAAACAGATCACAGGAGAGGATGGTTACCTTTAATAGCCATTCAACCCCTTTGTGTCAACTTATGTGCATGTTATCAGGCCAAAATCACCAGAATATGTAAACTTTTGATCAGAGTCATTTGGGTAGTTTCATTCTGATTTTTAAAAGAGTAAACACAGTTGATTGATAATAAATGGCTTTAGCCAAACACTAACCATGAGTGATAGAAAAGTTTTTGTGTTATCATTCATATTCTCTGAAAAATGGCCAAGAAATCATAAATTCTGCCAGGGTATGTAAACTTATGAGCACAACTGTAAGTGGATGGCATTATAAGTGGGATGCAGGTAAGTGGGAGGGAGGTAAGTGGGTGGAATTACAGGTGTGTGTTAGAGTGATATAGGGGCCGTATGGAGCTTGAAGGGCCTAAAGGCTCGCCAGAAACACCAGTTATGAAGCAGCGGTCTAAAGACCGCTGCTCCATAATCTGTCCACCTGCTCTGAGGAGGTGGACAGACATCGCGGGAAATCAACCCGATCGAATACGATCGGGTTGATTGACACACCCTGCTAGTGGCCGATTGGCCGCGAATCTGCATGGGGGCGGTGTTGCACCAGCAGGTCACAAGAGCTGCTGGTTCAATGCTGAATGTGGAGAGCGTATGGCTCTCCGCATTCAGTGATGTCTGTCGGACATGATCAGCAGATCGGATCATGTCGGACAGAGGGTTGATAAATCGGCCCCATAGAGATAATTGCTTTATTAGTACACTGAGATTTCTTGTCCTTGAAACTGTTTCCCTAACAGCTATTACAGGTATCTTGTCTACATCACGTCTGTTCCTTTTGCTCACAGTGGTGTTTGAGCTTCTATTTACCTCACTGGCTAACGCCGCTATTGTTTTCAGACGTGGATAGAGGTCTCTCCCTATCTGTTTTATTTATTTTTTCCCCTCTCAGGATGCTGTAGCTATGGATGTAACTGTTAACTCTCTGAAATGTTTCATGTTCTTTCAGTGTTTTGTCTCAGAATTGCTCTATGGGATTGAAATAGTCTGTAGTCTTCAGCATTATCCTATTATGATGTTACTAGTCCTAAAGTCCGTGTACATGGGCCATTTTTTGCAGTACAGCGGTCCCACCCCTTGCTCTCTCTCTATCCCCCCTCTCTTTTGCTCTCTCTTTCTCCCCTCTCTTTTGCTCTCTCTCTCTCCCCTCTCTTTTGCTCTCTCTCCCCTCTCTTTTGCTCTCTCTCCCACCCCTCTCTTTTGCTCTCTCTCTCCCCCTCTCTTTTGCTCTCTCTCTCCCCCCTCTCTTTTGCTCTCTCTCTCCCCCCTCTCTTTTGCTCTCTCTCTTCCCTATCTCTTTTGCTCTCTCTCTCTCCCCCCTCTCTTTTGCTCTCTTTCCCCCTCTTTCTCTTGTTAAGTGTGTTCAGTCCACAGGTCATCCATTACTTATGGGATATATTCTCCTTCCCAACAGGAAGTTGCAAGAGGATCACCCAAGCAGAGCTGCTATATAGCTCCTCCCCTCACATGTCATATCCAGTCATTCTCTTGTAACCCTCAACAAAGAAGGAGGTCGCGAGAGGAGTTGGAGTTTTTACTTAATTATTCTTCAATCAAAAGTTTGTTATTTTAAATGGCACCGGAGTGTGCTGTTTTTCTATCTCAGGCAGTATTTGGAAGAAGAATCTGCCTGCGGTTTTCTATGATCTTAGCAGGCGTAACTAAGATCCACTGGCTGTTCTCGACATTCTGAGGAGTGGGGTAACTTCAGAAAATGGGAATAGCATGCGGGGTTCCCCGCAAATGAGGTATGTGCAGTACAATATTTTCTGGGAATGGAATTGACTAAGAAAACACTGCTGTTACCCACATGATGTAAGTACAGCCTTAAATGCAGTAGTAGCGACTGGTATCAGGCTGATAAATGTATGCGCAGTTGAGTTATTTTCTAGGGACTAGAATTTGACTGAAAAATACTGTTTATACTGGAATAATGCTTAAGCCTTATCTGCAGTAGAAGCGACTGGTAGCAGGCTTAGTGATAACTTTGCATGACTTTGAAAAAGTTTGTTTTTAAAACGTTTACTGGCATGTTATTCGTTTTTGTGAGGTACTTTGGTGATAAATCCTTTTTGGGCATGATTTTTTTTTCCACATGGCTAACGTATTTTTCTGCATAGAAAACATTATATCAGGTCTCCCACTGTTGTAATATGAGTGGGAGGGACCTTTTTTTAGCGCCTTGTTGCGCAGTTAAAATTCTAGCACAGTCTTCCTGTTTCTTCCTCCTTGATCCAGGACGTCTCTAGAGAGCTCAGGGGTCTCCAAAATTCGTTTTTGAGGGAGGTAATCAGTCACAGCAGACTTGTGACAGTGTGTTTGACTGTAATAAAAGCGTTAAATTTTAATTTGATATCCGTTTTTGGGTATTGAGGGGTTAATCATCCTTTTGCTTAATGGGTGCAATCCTCTGCTAATTATTACATTTACCGTTAAGAATTGTTGACTATAACTGAATTAGTTCTTTGTTAATTCAACTGTGTTTTTTAAAAGCGCTGCAGCGTTTTTTATATTGCTTGTAAACTTATTGAAAGTAATTTCCAAGCTTGCTAGCTTCATTGCTAGTCTGTTTAAACATGTCTGATACAGAGGAATCTGCTTGTTCATTATGTTCAAAAGCCGATGTGGAGCCCAATAGAAATATGTGTACCAATTGTATTGATATTACTTTGAATAAAAGTCAATCTGTACCGATAAAGAAATTATCACCAGACAACGAGGGGGAAGTTATGCCGTCTAACTCTCCTCACGTGTCAGTACCTTCGTCTCCCGCTCGGGAGATGCGTGAGATTGAGGCGCCAAGTACATCAAGGCACTTACAAATCACTTTACATGATATGGCTAATGTTATGAAAGAAGTATTATACAATATGCCCGAGTTAAGAGGCAAGCGCGATAGCTCTGGGTTAAGGACAGAGCGCGCAGATGACACGAGAGCCATGTCTGATACTGCGTCACAATTTGCAGAGCATGAGGACGGAGAGCTTCATTCTGTGGGTGACGGTTCTGATTCGGGGAGACCGGATTCAGAAATTTCAAATTTTAAATTTAAGCTTGAGAACCTCCGCGTGTTGCTAGGAGAGGTGTTAGCGGCTCTGAATGATTGTGACACGGTGGCAATCCCAGAGAAATTATGTAGGCTGGATAAATACTATGCGGTACCGGTGTGTACTTACGTTTTTCCTATACCAAAAAGGCTTACTGAAATTATTAGCAAGGAGTGGGATAAACCTGGTGTGCCCTTTTCCCCTCCTCCGATATTTAGAAAAATGTTCCCTATAAACGCCGCCACACGAGACTTATGGCAGACGGTCCCTAAGGTGGAGGGAGCAGTATCTACTTTAGCCAAGCGTACCACTATCCCGGTGGAGGATAGTTGTGCTTTCTCAGATCCAATGGATAAAAAATTAGAGGGTTACCTTAAGAAAATGTTTGTTCAACAAGGTTTTATATTACAGCCTCTTGCATGCATTGCGCCTGTCACTGCTGCAGCGGCATTCTGGTTTGAGTCTCTGGAAGAGGCGATTCGCACAGCACCATTGGATGAGACTTTGAGCAAGTTTAGAACGCTTAAGCTAGCTAATGCGTTTGTTTCGGATGCCGTAGTGCATTTAACCAAACTTACGGCTAAGAATTCCGGATTCGCCATACAGGCGCGCAGAGCGCTATGGCTTAAATCCTGGTCAGCAGATGTAACTTCTAAATCTAAACTACTGAATATTCCTTTCAAAGGGCAGACCTTATTCGGGCCCGGCTTGAAGGAAATTATTGCTGACTTTACTGGAGGTAAGGGCCACTCCCTTCCTCAGGACAGGGCCAAATCAAAGGCCAAACAGTCTAATTTTCGTGCCTTTCGTAATTTCAAGGCAGGAGCAGCATCAACTTCCTCCGCTCCAAAACAGGAAGGACCTACTGCTGGTTACAGACAAGGTTGGAAAGGCAACCAGTCATGGAACAAGGGCAAGCAGGCCAGAAAGCCTACTTCCGCCCCTAAGACAGCATGAAGACAGGGCCCCCTTTCCGGAGACGGATCTAGTGGGGGGCAGACTTTCTCTCTTTGCCCAGGCTTGGGCAAGAGATGTACAGGATCCCTGGACGTTGGAGATTATATCTCAGGGATACCTTCTGGATTTCAAAACTTCTCCTCCACAAGGGAGGTTTCATCTGTCAAGGTTATCAACAAACCTAGTAAAGAAAGAGGCATTTCTACGATGTGTACAAGACCTCTTAGTGATGGGAGTGATCCACCCAGTTCCGCGAACGGAACAAGGGCAAGGGTTTTACTCAAATCTGTTTGTGGTTCCCAAAAAAGAGGGAACCTTCAGACCAATCTTAGACTTAAAAATCTTAAACAAATTCCTAAGGGTTCCATCGTTCAAGAGGGTCAATATATGACCACAGTGGATTTAAAGGATGCCTACCTTCACATACCGATTCACAAAGATCATTATCGGTACCTAAGGTTTGCCTTTCTAGACAGGCATTACCAGTTTGTAGCTCTTCCCTTCGGGTTAGCTACGGCTCCGAGACTTTTTACAAAGATTCTGGGTTCGCTTCTGGCGGTACTAAGACCGCGAGGCATTGCGGTGGCTCCGTACCTAGACGACATTCTGATACAAGCGTCAAGTTTTCAAAATGCAGAGTCTCATACAGAGATAGTTCTAGCATTTCTGAGGTTGCATGGGTGGAAAGTGAACATGGAAAAGAGTTCTCTGTTTCCACTCACAAGGGTCCCCTTCCTAGGGACTCTTATCGATTCTGTAGAGATGAAGATTTACCTGACGGAGTCCAGGTTATCAAAAATTCTAAATGCTTGCCGTGTCCTTCATTCCATTCCAAGCCCATCAGTAGCTCAGTGCATGGAAGTAATCGGCTTAATGGTCACGGCAATGGACATAGTGCCATTTGCGCACCTGCATCTCAGACCGCTGCAATTATGCATGCTAAGTCAGTGGAATGGGGATTACTCAAATCTGTCCCCTTTACTGTATCTGGACCAGGAGACCAGGGATTCTCTTCTCTGGTGGTTGTCTCTGGTTCATCTGTACAAAGGAATGACCTTTCGCAGACCAGATTGGACGATTGTAACAACAGATGCCAGCTTACTAGGCTGGGGCGCAGTCTGGAACTCTCTAAAGGCTCAGGGATCGTGGACTCAGGAGGAGAAACTCCTTCCAATAAACATTCTGGAATTAAGAGCAATATTCAATGCTCTCCTAGCTTGGCCTCAGTTAGCAACACTGAGGTTCATCAGGTTTCAGTCGGACAACATCACGACTGTAGCTTACATCAATCATCAAGGAGGAACCAGGAGTTCCCTAGCGATGTTAGAAGTCTCAAAGCTAATTCGCTGGGCAGAGTCTCACTCTTGCCACCTGTCAGCAATCTACATCCCAGGCGTGGAGAACTGGGAGGCGGACTTTCTAAGTCGCCAGACTTTTCATCCGGGGGAGTGGGAACTTCATCCGGAGATATTTGCTCAACTAATTCTTCGTTGGGGCAAACCGGAACTGGATCTCATGGCATCTCGCCAGAATGCCAAGCTTCCGTGCTACGGATCCAGGTCCAGGGACCCGGGAGCGGTGCTGATAGATGCACTAGCAGCCCCTTGGGTTTTCAACATGGCTTATGTGTTTCCACCTTTTCCGTTACTGCCTCGACTGATTGCCAAGATCAAACAGGAGAGAGCATCGGTGATTCTGATAGCGCCTGTGTGGCCACGCAGGACCTGGTATGCAGACCTAGTGGACATGTCGTCCTGTCCACCATGGTCTCTGCCTCTGAGGCAGGACCTTCTAATTCAGGGTCCTTTCAACCATCCAAATCTAATTTCTCTGAGGCTGACTGCATGGAGGTTGAACGCTTGATTCTATCGAAGCGTGGTTTCTCGGAGTCGGTTATTGATACATTAATACAGGCTCGGAAACCTGTGACCAGAAAAATTTACCATAAGATATGGCGTAAATATTTATATTGGTGTGAATCCAAGAGTTACTCATGGAGTAAGGTTAAGATTCCTAGGATATTGTCTTTTCTACAAGAGGGTTTAGAAAAGGGTTTATCCGCTAGTTCGCTAAAGGGACAGATTTCTGCTCTGTCTATTCTTTTACACAAGCGTCTGGCAGTGAATCCAGACGTCCAGGCTTTTTGTCAGGCTTTGGCCAGGATTAAGCCTGTGCTTAAGACTGTTGCTCCTCCGTGGAGCTTAAACTTGGTTCTTAAAGTTCTTCAGGGTGTTCCGTTTGAACCCCTTCATTCCACTGATATTAAGCTTTTATCTTGGAAAGTTCTGTTTTTGATGGCTATTTCCTCGGCTCGAAGAGTCTCTGAGTTATCTGCCTTACATTGTGATTCTCCTTATCTGATCTTTCATTTAGACAAGGTAGTCTTGCGTGCTAAACCTGGGTTTTTACCTAAGGTTGTTTCTAACAGGAATATCAATCAAGAGATTGTTTTTCCATCATTATGTCCTAATCCTTCTTCAAAGAAGGAACGTCTTTTGCATAATCTAGACGTGGTCCGTGCCCTGAAGTTCTACTTACAGGCAACTAAAGATTTTCGGCAAACTTCTTCTCTGTTTGTCGTTTACTCTGGACAGAGGAGAGGTCAAAAGGCTTCGGCTACCTCTCTCTCTTTTTGGCTTCGTAGCATAATACGTTTAGCCTATGAGACTGCTGGACAGCAGCCTCCTGAAAGAATTACAGCTCATTCCACTAGAGCTGTGGCTTCCACCTGGGCCTTTAAGAATGAGGCCTCTGTTGAACAGATTTGCAAGGCTGCAACTTGGTCTTCACTTCATACTTTTTCCAAATTTTACAAATTTGACACTTTTGCTTCTTCGGAGGCTGTTTTTGGGAGAAAGGTTCTACAGGCAGTGGTTCCTTCTGTGTAATGTTCCTGCCTTGTCCCTCCCATCATCCGTGTACTTTAGCTTTGGTATTGGTATCCCATAAGTAATGGATGACCCGTGGACTGAACACACTTAACAAGAGAAAACATAATTTATGCTTACCTGATAAATTTATTTCTCTTGTAGTGTGTTCAGTCCACGGCCCGCCCTGTCTTTTTTGAGGCAGTTTCTAAATTTTAAATTATAACTCCAGTCACCACTGCACCCTATAGTTTCTCCTTTCTCGTCTTGTTTCGGTCGAATGACTGGATATGACATGTGAGGGGAGGAGCTATATAGCAGCTCTGCTTGGGTGATCCTCTTGCAACTTCCTGTTGGGAAGGAGAATATATCCCATAAGTAATGGATGACCCGTGGACTGAACACACTACAAGAGAAATAAATTTATCAGGTAAGCATAAATTATGTTTTTGCTCTCTCTCTCCCCCCTCTCTTTTGCTCTCTCTCTCCCCCTCTTTTGCTGTCTCTCTCCCTCTCTTTTGCTCTCTCTCTCCCCCCTCTCGTTTGCTCTCTCTCCTCTCGTTTGCTGTCTCTCTCCTCTCATTTGGTGTCTCTCTCTCCTCTCTTGTTGTCTCTCTCCCTCTCTTTTGCTCACTCTCCCCCTCTCTTTTGTGCTCTCTCCCCTTCTCTTTTGTGCTCTCTCCCCCCTCTCTTTTGTGCTCTCTCCCCCTCTCTTTTGCACTCTCTCCCCCCTCTCTATTGCGCTCTCTCCCCCTCTCTTTTGCACTCTTCCCCCTCTCTTTTGCGCTCTTCCCCCTCTCTTTTGCGCTCTCTCCCCCCTCTTTTGCGCTCTCCCCCCCCCTCTTTTTTGCTCTCTCTCTCCCCCCCTCTTTTTTGCTCTCTCTCTCCCCCTCTCTTTTGCTCTCTCTCTCTCTCCCCCCTCTCTTTTGCTCTCTCTCTCCCCCATCTTTTTTGCTCTCTCTCTCCCCCTCTCTTTTGCTCTCTCTCTCCCCCCTCTCTTTTGCTCTCTCTCCCCCTTTTTTGTTGTCTCTCTCCCTCTCTTTTGCTCTCTCTCCCCCTTTTTTGCTGTCTCTCCCCCTCTCTTTTGCTCTCTCTCTTTCCCCCTCTTTTGCTGTCTCTCTCCCTCTCTTTTTCTCTCTCTCTTCCCCCCTCTCGTTTGCTCTCTCTCCTCTCATTTGCTGTCTCTCTCCTCTCGTTTGGTGTCTCTCTCTCTCTTTTGTGCTCTCTCCCCCTCTCTTTTGCGCTCTCTCCCCACTCTCTTTTGCGCTCTCTTCCCCCTCTCTTTTGCGCTCTCTCCCCCCTCTCCCCCCTCTCTTTTGTGCTCTTTCTCCCCTCTCTTTTGGGTTCTCTTCCCCCTCTCTTTTGCGTTCTCTTCCCCCTCTCTTTTGTGCTCTCTCCCCCTCTCTTTTGCGCTCTCTCCCCCCTCTCTTTTGCGCTCTCCCCCCTCTCTTTTGCTCTCTCCCCCCTCTCTTTTGCGCTCTCTCCCCCCCTCTTTTGCTCTCTCTCCCCGCTCTCTTTTGTGCTCTCTCCCCGCTCTCTTTTGTGCTCTTTCCCCCTCTCTTTTGCGCACTCTCCCCCCTCTTTTTTGCGCAATCTCCACCCTCTCTTTTGCGCACTCTCCCCCCTCTCTTTTCCTGTCTCTCTCCCCTCTCTCTTTTGCGCCCTCTCCCCCCTCTCTTTTGCGCTCTCTCCCCCTCTCTTTTGTGCTCTCCCCCCCTCTCTTTTGCGCTCTCTCTCCCCCCTCTCTTTTGCGCTCTCTCCCCCCTCTCTTTTGCTCTCCCTCCCCCTCTCTTTTGCGCACCACCTCTCTTTTGCGAACTCTCCCCCCTCTCTTTTGCACACTCTCCCCCCCTCTCTTTTGCACACTCTCCCCCCTCTCTTTTGCGCACTCTCCCCCTTCTCTTTTGCACACTCTCCCCCCTCTCTTTTGCGCACTCTCCCCCCTCTCTTTTGCACACTCTCCCCTCTCTCTCTTGCTGTCTCTCTCCCCCCTCTCTTTTGCTGTCTCTCTCTCCCTCTCTCTTTTGCTATCTCTCTCCCCCTCTCTCTTTTGCTGTCTCTCTCTCTCCCTCTCTCTTTTGCTGTCTCCCTCTCTCTATCCCACCTCTTCTGCTCTCTCTATCCCCCTCTTTAGAGCTCTCTGTCTCGGCCCCGCCCGCATCACGCCCCGGCCCCGCCCACATCCCATCCGCCCCCGCCCGTGTCGTGCCCGGCCACGTCCATGTCGCACCCCGCCACGCCCACTCCGCACCCGGCCATGCCCCCTCCACCACCCGACGCCAGGGAGGTCAGTTGGAAGGCCAGGTGTGTTTGTCCTCGCGCGCAGTCACTACTGCGAATGACACACTTGGCCTTTTATTATATAGGATTTGAGGAGACGGTAAACTCATAATTCATTCTGTCCACAAAATAAAACAATGTTAAAATGTAATTTATTATTTACTAGATGATAAGCCTGCCCAGAGGGCAGTCTATTCTATCCCTATCTATCTGTCCCTCCATACCTATCCCTCCATCCCTATCCCTCCATCCCTATCCCTCCATCCCTATCCCTCCGTCCCTATCCCTCTGTCCCTATCCCTCTATCCCTATCCCTTTGTTCCTATCCCTCTATTCCTATATAACCCTGTCCCTCTGTCCCTATTCCTCTGTCTCTGTCCCTATCCACCTGTCCCTCTATCCCTGTCCCTATCCCTCTGTCCCTGTCCCTTTCCCTCTATCCCTGCCCCTATCCCTCTGTCCCTCTATCCCTGTCCCTATCCCTTTGTCCCTGTCCCTATCCCTCTGTCCCTCTATCCCTGTCCCTATCCCTCTGTCCCTATCCCTCTGTCCCTATCCCTTTGTCCCTCTATCCCTATTCTTTTGTCCCTGTCCCTCTATCCCTATTCATCTGTCCCTGTCCTTCTATCCCTATTCCTCTGTCCCTGTTCCTCTGTCCCTGTCCCTCTATCCCTATTCCTCTGTCCCTGTCCCTCTATCCCTATTCCTCTGTCCCTGTCCTTCTATCCCTATTCCTCTGTCCCTGTCTCTCTATCCCTATTCCTCTGTCCCTGTCCCTCTATCCCTATTCCTCTGTCCCTGTCCCTCTATCCCTATCCCTCTGTCCCTATCCCTTTGTCCCTCTATCCCTATTCCTTTGTCCCTGTCCCTCTATACCTATTCATCTGTCCCTGTCCCTCTATCCCTATTCCTCTGTCCCTGTCCTTCTATCCCTATTCCTCTGTCCCTGTCCCTCTATCCCTATTCCTCTGTCCCTGTCCCTCTATCCCTATTCCTCTGTCCCTGTCCCTCTATCCCTATTCCTCTGTCCCTGTCCTTCTATCCCTATCCCTCTGTCCCTGTCCCTCTATCCCTATTCCTCTGTCCCTCTATCCCTATCCCTCTGTCCCTATGTCTTCCCTATCCCTCTGTTCCAATCCATGAAAAAGAAAAAGGGCCAATGGCACTACTTATAAATATATATATATTTTTTGATTAACCTATTTCCCACTAAAAAGAGAGGGACTATATCCCTGGATTATAGTATATAGACCGGATAGAATAGGTGCTATGATAGAATAGGTGCTATGTAGTGATGCAATGACAGAATCAACCCAAGAGAGGTGAAAGGGCTCTCACTTGGAAAAAAGACTACATATATAGCACTCAAAGGGTTAATGTATCATAAATTAACATTTATTGATTGGCAAGAATGAGTTGCAAAAAGAGAGATAACTGTACTCAAAAAGTGAACAATTGCTGCTCAACGTTTAAAACATAACTTTTATTTAATTAAATTCACACATAATATATAAGAAAATACATAGTTAAAAACGCTCTCAGGAGCCCAATAACGGTCAAGTGACCCTAGTTATGGTTGGTTAAATGAGAAGATGTTATATTATATAAATGTCCTGCAAGATAGTTAACCTAAAATAATTGAGCAAACTGAAAGCTGTGTCCTTAAAGGGTTAAACTGCCTATATATTCAGTAACTTAAATCTACTCTCAATGCAGTGTGTTCTAGGGCTTTCAAAAAAGCTGTTAGGGCGAAACATGTCAGGGACGTTAGGGAAATGGTGAGGAGTCTTTGAGCTCCTGTATTTTAGACAGCCTCAGGGTGCTCTTTCTAGTTTGTTGGTAATTTTATTTTATTAATAATCTTGTTCAATAATATAGTGCAAACAGCTATAATAGTGGAGCTCCACAATATAACCACTTAGGTTTAGTTTCTATCCACTTTGACCAGCACGGCTATATCTCTAATAATCTGACCTATATAGTAAAGGTCTGACCGAGGGCTGACATTAGGTACCGTCTCTCATTGAATCTATCTATTAGAGGTAAAGGTATCAGTACTTAGATGAATGTGACAGTGATTTTTATTTTTTACATTTACTTGTACTGACCATACGGGAGGATGGACTAACATTATATATATGCAACTAGACTAAACTTTAGAAGTGTTGCTGACCGCACTTCCTGCAGTTCCACTACACATTAGGAATTATCTTTAATGTTATGTTCGAGCTGAACCTGATATATAAATATACGCTCAATTTTCAAAGGTGCTATTTACATCGTTTTTAGCAACACTTTAAGAATGATTTTCATGTTATTCAGAATTTAAACCTAATACAAGGACTATTTATATTTATTTATATACAATGCATCTGAAACCCTAGTGCAATTAATTGTTAAGCTATTATTAGAAACTGTACAATGGGATTAAATTCCTCGGAGCATTTTGTTTCTGTTATTTAAACATTTGAAAGCACACTATCGGCTGTCTATCAACCCCTCCAGGGGACACATCAGTTGATGCAGGTATATATAGTAATTCTTATGTTTCTTCTTAACTATTCAGAGTCTTATTGAACACATAAACTACATTTCTGTTCACTAAATCTAAGTGAGCAACTTTACAACTCGTTTGTTCAATATCTAGTTTAGACAGCTTTGAAGATATTCAAGCTTTGGTTGCTAATTTAGTAGCGCTACAGTTACCAGTTAAGATGTTATATAGTAGCTCTATTTAACACACAGAAGGTATACTCAACCTCTATGGGCTGGCACCTCCCATCAGCAACGGACAAGTAACATACTACACTCAAGCTGAGAATACAGTGTGATTCTACATACCCGGTGGATTTAATTTAACCTCTAGACACACTGCATTGAGAGTAGATTTAAGTTACTGAATATATAGGCACTCTTGCAGGATATTTATATAATATAACATCTTCTCATTTAACCAACCATAACTAGGGTCATTTGACCTTTATTGGGCTCCTGAGAGCGTTTTTAACTATGTATTTTCTTATATTTTATGTGTGAATTTCATTAAATAAAAGTTATGTTTTAAACGTTGAGCAGCAATTGTTCACTTTTTGAGTACAGTTATCTCTCTTTTTGCAACTCATTCTTGCCAATCAATAAATGTTAATTTATGATACATTAACCCTTTGAGTGCTATATATGTAGTCTTTTTTCCAAGTGAGAGCCCTTTCACCTCTCTTGGGTTGATTCTGCCTCTGTTCCTATCCCTCTGCCCCTGTCCCTATCCCTCACTCCCTCTGTCCCTATCCCTCTGTCCCTGATCTCCCCTCAAACAGCTCTCTAACCCTCCCCCTTCTATTGCCGCCATCTCAGGTACCAGCAGCTAACCCCACCCCCAAAACCCTTTTCTGTAGTGTAGCTGCCCCATCTCTCCCTGTCGTTTTTTTTTCCTTTCTGTAGTAGGGCACTCCCACTACCTCCCCCCTCTGCTGCTGAGCCACCCACCTGCCTCCCGCCGGCTCCAGCAGAAGATCGTTACAGACGGTGACACACACAGTGACCGATCGCGCTCCATCTCCATATGCTGCAGATGCCTGAAGCTTCTGGAGCTCCAGCTCTCAGCTGTTATGTTACAGCTGAGAGCTGGAGCTCTTGAAGCTGTCTCATGCTGCAGGCTGCGCGTGCAACTGACGGCGGTGCCGGACGCGTTACAAACGCTATTATGTTATAGATGTTGCCTGTTTTTCTTGTAAAATACATCTGAAAAGTGTTCTTGTTCCCTTTCCTCCCAAAAAGGACACAAATTAACAAGAAAAATTATATATTAAGCACTACAATAGCAGCCGATGAAAGCAAGCAGTATGGTGGCCCAGAGATTAAGTTCCATATGGTCACCTCTCTGGAGATAAGGTTTTGCAGTCAGCCTGCCCTCACACCTAAACAAGGAAGTTCTTCCCATTTGACCTTCTCATGGTCACTGTATAACAGATGAACTAGTGATGATTTACATCACAAGAATGAGAAAAGGATCAATATAAATAAATTTCATCAAATTCAAATTGATATAATATCTAGATTTCCCCTTATACAAACTTTGTGTGGCTAGAACCTGGTCTTTTTCCAGATTTTTTGTTGAGAAGAATCCTCTTTCTTTCTTTCTTTCTTTCTTTCTTTCTTTCTTTCTTTCTTTCTTTCTTTCTTTCTTTCTTTCTTTCTTTCTTTCTTTCTTTCTTTCTTTCTTTCTTTCTTTCTCCAAATACATCTTAGCATGGCAAGAGCCAAACGCTGCCAGTAAGGAGAGTGTATATAAAGGAAGAGTCTTTACCTAAACCCAACTGGTTTGAAGTTGTATACCCACCACCAGTGATGAGTCATGTTATCATAATGTAAAGAAACGTTTTATAATTGTATACTTGATGGGTTTAATACCATACCGAGAGTCCCATATGTATATAATATTACACACGGAGAGTCCCATATGTATATAATGTTACACACCGAATGTCCTATATGTAATGCTACACACCGAGAGTCCCATATGTGTATAATGTCACACACCGAGACATATACTGTATATGATCTCTGCCTATAACTTGTATTGTTCCATACAAATCTTTCCCATAACTCACTAGCTGCTCCATATACAGTTGTCCTATAACTCATTTTTGTTCTCAAAATGTTTGTCAACTAAAAACCCTTCATTTAATTCTTATTTCTCCATATAATCCATAATTATATTTACACCATTTTTGTTCAGACCCTTACCTCCTCCTCACTTTCTATTTTCTTGCAGCTAAGGTCAAATCCAAGTGTGGCCCAACTTTCTTCCCCTGCGCAAGCGGCATTCACTGTATTATCGGGCGCTTCCAGTGCAACGGATTTGAGGATTGTCCAGATGGGAGTGATGAGGAAAACTGCAGTAAGTGATGAGAAACTCAAATATTGATAATATCATTTGTAATTGATTGTGATTCATTTTAATGTACTATCTGCAGTGGATGGGCATATGTGATAGGGATACAAAGGTTGATTCGTAAGTTCTAAAACTGGTGAGCTCTGGTTTTCATAACTGCAATGAAAGAATATTTTACGTGAACAAGTGCCACATTTCAAGTTTCTAACATTAACCTTTTCATATTTAAAGATATTTGTGTGAGCAGTTGAGGAATTAATAGAAATGGGACGGATACTCAGATATAAAAATGTAACTTCATAAGGAAATGGTTGATACATTAGTAGACTCTGCTCCATCTTACACCACAGTTAAAATGTAGTATTGTGAGTCTAATCCGGCAAAAGGAGTTTTGTGAAGTTGCTCTCTGGTCTCCCAACAACAGTTGCCACTAAAGAAACCGTAGAGAAAATTAAGGAAAAGGTGATGGGATTGGAGGTTTTAGATATAAGAGTATTGTCAGCATGATGAGTACTCCAAATGTTTACTGCAGACCAGGAGAAACAATGGTCAGGGATTTGGTAAACATTTCTGGTAATATTTCAGTGGAATCCTGGTGATTCCTATAGAAGATTTGTCACTATGAATGAGTTGTGGATACACCACTTCAATCCTGAGACAAAATCACAATTCAAGAACTTGAAGAACCATGACTGTCCTCCTACTAAGAAAATATGTGTCCAAGCAGGTTTTGGCAAGTTTGTGATATCGAGCGGGAATTGATGATTGACCAATATGGCATCTTGAATGGAAAATTTCACAAAGCAACTACGTATGAGGAGACATGGCAAGTTGAGTCAAACACCAACACAGTGTTTCAATTGCGAAGACTGTCATTGCTGAAGCTGGATTCAAATTCACCCCTAGTCACTAGACATTACCCCCAGTGACTAATACATGTTATTATGTTTGAAAGATCACAGTGATGGTGGTTGTTAATGCTGGACGCTCAGGAAAATAAACATTGTTAAAAGGCGTGAAATCCTCAGTAGCACAAGTGTGTTGAGCTAAAGGGAGATTATGGTAAAGAATAAAAAAACATTTCATGGTCTAAGTGTTTTCTTTCTATAACAGGATTAGGACTTATTGATCTTCCCTTGTAGGTGCATACGGCTTCACAAGAAGGTAGCTCATACATGCCTGTTCCATCCCACAACTAAAAAACAATTACTGAAATGACATCAGCATCTCTCAGAAACTATTCATACTTACCCCAGAGACAAGGATTATCCAGAATGTTTTTATATTTCTTTATTTAACATTCTGATGGTACAATAGCCTGTGCCTTTAAGTAAAAGAATCATATGTGTATGTGTGTTAAAATTCTGTCACATGTAAATGAGAGTGTTTGCAATAATTTATTTGTCCATGCAAAGACTCTCAAAAGCAAACGGGTACTCTTGCCTATGCGTACACACACTTAAAGGGACACCGAACCCAATTTTTTTATTTTGTGATTCAGATAGAGCATGCAATTTTAAGCAACTTTCCTATTTACTCCTATTATCAAAATTTCTTCATTCTCTTGGTATCTTTATTTGAAAAGCAAGAATGTAAGTTTAGATGCTGGCCCTGTTTTGGTGAACAGCCTGGGTTGTTCTTGCTGATTGGTGGATAAATTCAACAACCAATAAACAAGTGCTGTCCAGAGTCTGAAACAAAAAATTGCTTAGATGTTTTATTTTTCAAATAAAGATAGCAAGAGAACGAAGAAAATTTGATAATAGAAGTAAATTAGAAAGTTGATTAAAGTTGCATGCTCTACCTGAATTACAAAAGAAAAAAATTGGGTTCAGTGTCTCTTTAATCTTGTACATGTATACACTCCTAAACACACGCTTAACCTTGTACATGTATACACTCCTAAACACACACACTTAATCTTGTATGTGTATACACTCCTAAACACACACGCTTAATCTTGTACATGTATACACTCCTAAACACACATGCTTAATCTTGTAAATGTATACACTCCTAAACACACGCTTAATCTTGTACGTGTTAATCCTCCTTAACACACACACTTAACCTTGTGTATGTATACACTCCTAAACACACATGCTTAATCTTGTACATGTATAGACTCCTAAACACACGTGCTTAACCTTGTACATGTATACACTCCTAGACACACACGCTTAACCTTGTACATGTATACACTCCTAAAAACACACGCTTAACCATGTACATGTAAACACTCCTAAACACACATGCTTAACCTTGTACATGTATATACTCCTAAACACACACGCTTATCCATGTACATGTATACAATCCTAAACACACACGCTTAATCTTGTACATGTATACACTCCTTAACACACACACACTTAGCCTTGTACATGTATACACTCCTAAACACACACGCTTAATCTTGTACATGTATACACTCCTAGACACACACGCTTAATCTTGTACATGTATACACTCCTTAACACAAAACCGAAAAGAGAACAATGTAGTTCTGAATGGTCACTATGCGTGGCTTTCTATATGTTATAAGTGCTGTTCCCATGCATAGCAAGTAGAAAACCCGCTACTATATTATTTTAAATACACTCTGGTGAATATAAATGGTGTAGGACTTCAGGTGTTCATATTCACAGGATAAAATATACCTAAAACTGCAATTCGATGCAACGTATATTCCTGGAGATTACCTGTATCCTGCGACGATACTGAAAAGTAGAACACACTTTAAGAAAACTGTGATCCTAACAGCTCCGAGACCGTGTATGTACCTCCCAACCTCCTACGGCAGCTTGATCCAGAAGTATGTAGGACTTCGTCTAGCGGTGATAAGTGGTAATAGGCAGTAATAAGGTCAGAGATATTCCAGTCGTTCAAAGCAGATCTGTGGGGTAAATGTGGGAGAGGGAACAGAGTGAAACCTTACACTCACTTACCATCTCTCCCCGACCATCGGGACACACCACCACCATTGAACAAGAACGCCGGCGTCTTCCAGGATTCCTGCTGGCGTGTACACAATACGTGTTCTCCTCTGATGTAACCGCAACACACACCTTTTCCTCGAAGCAAGTCAATTGGTAGGTTGGGCAGGTACTCCACGCAAACAGTCCAATAGGGAACAAGCACCACTTGGTGTGGGGTATGCTGCTGCCGAACAGGCTTTAGACATAAATAATCCAAAAAATGAAAGTAGTGGCAGCAGCTGTAAGTAAAAAGTCAATATTTATTGATAATACATTAAAAGATATATTCCATGGAGGAACATAGGATGTAGAAAAAACAGTGCACAGGTAGAATTAAACAGTACACTCCTTAACACACACACTTAACCTTGTACATGTATACACTCCTAAACACACACGCTTAATCTTGTACATGTATACACTCCTAGACACACACGCTTAACCTTGTACATGTATACACTTTTAAACACACATGCTTAACTATGTACATGTATACACTCCTAAACACACACGCTTAACCTTGTACATGTATACACTCCTAAACACACACGCTTAACTATGTACATGTATACATTCCTAAACACACACGCTTAACCTTGTACATGTATACACTCCTAAACACACACGCTTAACCTTTACATGTATACACTCCTAAACACACACGCTTAATCGTGTACATGTATACACTCCTAAACACACACACTTAACCTTGTACATGTATACACTCCTAGACACACGCTGAACCTTGTACATGTATACACTCCTAAACACACACACTTAACCTTGTACGTGTATACAATCCTAGACAAATGCTTAACCTTGTACGTGTATACACTCCTAAACACACACGCTTAACCTTGTACATGTATACACTTTTAAACACACACGCTTAACTATGTACATGTATACACTCCTAAACACACACGCTTAACCTTGTACATGTATACACTCCTAAACACACACGCTTAATCGTGTACATGTATACACTCCTAGACACACGCTGAACCTTGTACATGTATACACTCCTAAACACACACGCTTAACCTTGTACATGTATACAATCCTAGACACACGCTTAACCTTGTACGTGTATAAACTCCTAAAGACACACGCTTAACCTTGTACGTGTATACAATTCTAGACACACGCTTAACCTTGTACGTGTATACACTCCTAAAGACACACGCTTAACCTTGTACGTGTATACAATCCTAGACACACGCTTAACCTTGTACATGTATACACTTTTAAACACACATGCTTAACTATGTACATGTATACACTCCTAAACACACATGCTTAACCTTGTACATGTTTACACTCCTAAACACACACGCTTAACCTTGTACATGTATACACTCCTAAACACACACGTTTAATCGTGTACATGTATACACTCCTAAACACACACACATAACCATGTACATGTATACACTCCTAGACACACGCTGAACCTTGTACATGTATACACTCCTAAACACACACACTTAACCTTGTACATGTATACACTCCTAGACACACACGCTTAACCTTGTACATGTATACACTTTTAAACACACACGCTTAACCTTGTACATGTATACACTCCTAAATACACACGCTTAATCGTGTACATGTATACACTCCTAAACACACACACTTAACCTTGTACATGTATACACTCCTAAACACACACACTTAACCTTGTACGTGTATACAATCCTAGACAAACGCTTAACCTTGTACGTGTATACACTCCAAAACACACACGCTTAACCATGTACATGTATACACTCCTAAACACACACGCTTAACCTTGTACATGTATACACTCCTAAACACACACACTTAATCTTGTACATGTATACACTCCTAAACACACATGCTTAACCTTGTACACACGCTTAACCTTGTACATGTATACACTCCTAAACACACACACTTAATCTTGTACATGTATACACTCCTAAACACACATGCTTAACCTTGTACATGTTTACACTCCTAAACACACATGCTTAACCTTGTATATGTATACACTGCTAAACACACACTCTTAACCTTGTACATGTTTACACTCCTAAACACACACGCTTAACCTTGTACATGTATACACTCCTAAACATAAACGCTTAATCGTGTACATGTATACACTCGTAAACACACACACTTAACCTTGTACATGTATACACTCCTAGACACATGCTGAACCTTTTACATGTATACACTTTTAAACACACACGCTTAACTATGTACATGTATACACTCCTAAACACACACGCTTAACCTTGTACATGTATACAATCCTAGACACACGCTTAACCTTGTACGTGTATACAATCCTAGACACGCGCTTAACCTTGTACATGTATACACTTTTAAACACACACGCTTAACTATGTACATGTATACACTCCTAAACACACACGCTTAACCTTGTACATGTATACATTCCTAAACACACACGCTTAACCTTGTAAACACACGCTTAACCTTGTACATGTATACACTCCGAAAACACACACGCTTAATCTTGTACATGTATACACTTCTAAACACACATGCTTAACCTTCTACATGTTTACACTCCTAAACACACATGCTTAACCTTGTATATGTATACACTCCTAGACACACGCTGAACCTTGTACCTGTATACACTCCTAAACACACACGCTTAACCTTGTACGTGTTTACAATCCTAGACACACGCTTAACCTTGTACGTGTATACACTCCTAAAGACACACGCTTAACCTTGTACATGTATACACTCCTAAACACACACACTTAACCATGTACATGTATACAATCCTAGACACACGCTTAACCTTGTACATGTATACACTTTTAAACACACACGCTTAACTATGTACATGTATACACTCCTAAACACACACGCTTAACCTTGTACATGTATACACTCCTAAACACACACACTTAACCATGTACATGTATACACTCCTAGACACATGCTTAACCTTGTACATGTATACACTCCTAAACACACACACTTAACCTTGTACGTGTATACAATCCTAGACACACGCTTAACCTTGTACGTGTATACACTCCTAAACACACACGCTTAACCTTGTACATGTATACACTCCTAAACACACACGCTTAATCTTGTACATGTATACACTCCTAAACACACATGCTTGCTTAGCTTTGTACATGTATACACTCCTAAACACACATGATTAACCTTGTACACACACGCTTTACCTTGTACATGTATACACTCCTAAACACACACTCTTAACCTTGTACATGTATACACTCCTAGACACACGCTTAACCTTGTACGTGTATACACTCCTAAACACACACGCTTAACCTTGTACGTGTATACAATCGTAGACACACACTTAACCTTGTACGTGTATACACTCCTAAACCCACACGCTTAACCTTGTACGTGTATACAATCCTAGACACGCGCTTAACCTTGTACATGTATACACTTTTAAACACACACGCTTAACTATGTACATGTGTACACTCCTAAACACAGACGCTTAACCTTGTACATGTATACACTCCTAAACACACACGCTAAGCCTTGTACACACACACGCTTAACCTTGTACATGTATACACTACTAAACACACACGCTTAACCTTGTACATACACGCTTAACCTTGTACATGTATACACTCCTAAACACACACGCTTAATCTTGTACATGTTTACACTTCTAAACACACATGCTTAACCTTGTACATGTTTACACTCCTAAACACACACACTTAACCTTGTATATGTATATACTCCTAAACACACACTCTTAACCTTGTACATGTATACACTCCTAAACACACACGCTTAATCTTGTACATGTATACACTTCTATACACACACGCTTAACCTTGTACATGTATACACTCCTAAACACACACGCTTAACCTTGTACATGTATACACTCCTAAACACACACGCTTAACCATGTACGTGTATACACTTCTAAACACACACACTTAACCTTGTACGTGTATACATTTTTAAGCACACGTGCTTAATCTTGTACATGTATACACTCCTAAACACACACGCCTAACCTTGTACATGTATACACTCCTAAACACACGATTAGCCTTCTACATTTATACACTCCTAAACACACGTGCCTTAACCTTGTATATGTATACACTCCTAAACACATATGCTTATTTGTACCTATGAGTAGACTTCCATATGCAAATGTTTATTCTTGCACATGTATACACTCCTATATACAATTACCTATTTCTGCATGAACATAAACTTCTATAAACACATACATACTTTATTCTTGCTAATGGATAGACTCAATTTTGCACATGTATATAGTCTTATATGTACAGGATTGTTCTTCATGTGCTTACTCTGTTAGCTTTTTCTTGCTCATGCTTATTATTACCTGCGCAATACACCGTTATACGCACATGCTTATTGTTACCTGCGCAATACACCATTATATGCACATGCTTATTGTTACATACACAGCATGATACATTTACTGTGTACAGAGATGCTCACATACAGCCATGTGCATGCATAGCATTACGTAAGCAGGATAGCACACCTGACATGCACAAGTATAAACACACAAATCTATTTCTTCAAATTCAGAGGTACAGCAAGTGGTTGTTATGTTATAGATTTGAATGCATGTCCCATTTGTCCCCTACCGTAGTAGCTTGAGCCTGCTATACAGCTTATTCTTTTATAGCATTAATCTATATTTATTACTGTTGTGGTTTTATACTTCCTCATATAGGCACAAAACTAATAATCCACCAGTAATAACCACTATGTGCTGTCTCCTCCAGTCCTTATTCTTTGTTCCATAAGCAGCACATAACTTGCTTTAATGTTTCTTTTCAGCTGGACACCCTTTCCTCTGTTCCACATCTCGATTCCACTGCAGGAACAACTTATGCATCGATAAGAGCTTTGTGTGTGACGGACAGAACAACTGTCGAGACAACAGTGATGAGGACCAGTGTCACAAGCCACATGGTACTGCCTGCATGACCTTGTCATTGCTGCACATAGGGCTCACACTCATTTCACCAAACAAACACATTCTCGGTACTAAGAATTTATTGTGCAACATTATACTGCAGATTCAGTAGCATTTACATTATTACTCACTGCCCAGTATTTACATTATCCTCAGCATTATTCATTATAGTGCAAAGTGTTTTGCATTTATTTGGCATAACACTGCCCCAAATTCAATACGATTGTGCAGCCTTATCTTATTATAACATACTGGTTCAACATGAATAGAAAATCTGTATGTCTGTCTGTGTCTGTCAGTAGAAGTGGCAAGCTTTTTTTGAGAGGTAAATCATTCTCGGCTAGATTACAAGTTACAGTAACGCAGCCATTACAAGTCTTGTCGGTATAGCTGTACCGCAAGCATTGTAGCCTGTAATGCAACGTCAAATTATGTTTTTTTGAGGGATTTCCATAGCGCCGGTATTACTGGTTGTGCGGTCAGGCTAAAATGCTTGCTTTGCTGCCTATACTGACACGATCCATTCCGCCATCTGAAAGCAGTACGCTAACACCCATAAACTAGCTATTAACCCCTAAACCGCCGCCCTCCCGCATCGCAAACACTATATTAAACTTATTAACCCCTAATCTGCCGCCCGCCCACATCCCCACCACTATAATAACTATAATAAAGTTATTAACCCCTATTCCACGCTCCCTGACACCGCCGCCACTATAATAAACCTATTAACCCCTATTCCGCCGCTCCCCGACATCGCAACACTATAATAAAGCTATTAACCCCTATTACGCCGCTCCCCAACATCGCCGCCACTAATAAAAGTTATTACCCCATAATCTCTGGCCTCCCACATAACCGCCACTAAATAAACCTATTAACCCCTAAACTGCCAGCCCCCCACATCGCAAAAAACTAAATTAAACTATTAACACCTAAACCTATCGCCCCCTAACTTTAAATTAAAATTACAATATCCCTATCTTAAAATAAATAAAAACTTACCTGTGAAATTAAAAATACCTAAGTTTAAACTAACAATTAACCTAACATAACTATTATACTAAACTATTATACTAAAATTAAAATAACTACCAATTAAATAAACTAAATTACACATTAAAAAAAAACTAATACTGCTAAAAAAATTAAGTCTAAAATGACAAAAAATAAAAAATACTAAATTACGAAAAATAACAAATGAAACTATCAAAAATAAAAAGAATTACACCTAATCTAATAACCCTATAAAAAATAAAAAAAGTCCCGCCAAAATAAAAACACCCCCTAGCCTACAGTAAACTACCAATAGCCCTTAAAATACTGTAAATCAGCTCTTTTACTTGTAAAAAAATACAAAGATCCCCCAACAGTAAAACCCACCACCCATCCAACCCCCAAAATAAAAAACCTAACTCTAATGAAAACCTAAGCTACCCATTGTCCTGGAAAGGACATTTGTATGGGCATTGCCATTAAAAGGGCACTCGGCTCTTTTTCATTGCCCTGAAAAGGTAATTTAGCTCTTTTACCTAAAACCCAAACCCTAATCTAAAAAAAAAAAAAAAAACACCCCAAAAAAGTAAAAAAAAACCCCCTAATACTAACCCCTGACGATCCACTTACAGTTTTTGAAGTCCAGGCATCCATCCTCATCCTGGCGGCGCAAAGTCTTCATCCAGGAGGCGAGAAGTCTTCATCCAGATGGCATCTTCTATCTTCATACCGGCGGCATCTTCTATCTTCATCCCGGCAACACGGAGCGGATCCATCCTTGAAGACATCCGCGGAGCATCCTCTTTATACGGTCACCACCGTACACTGGATCTTCAATGCAAAGGAGCCTTTTCAAAATGGCATCCCTTGCAAATCAGCCAATAGGATGAGAGCTACTGAAATTCTATTGGCTGATTTGAATAGCCAATAGGATTTTAGTAGCTCTCATCCTATTGGCTGATTTGAATTTTAAGAATCAAATCAGCTAATAGGAATGCAAGGGATGCCATTTTGAAAAGGCTCCTTTGCATTGAAGATCCAGTGTACGGAAGTGGCCACATGAGAGGACACTCCGCGCCGGATGTCTTCAAGGATGGATCCGCGCCGCCGCCTGGATAAAGATAGAAGATGCCTCCTGGATGAATACTTCTCACCGACCTGGATGAGGATGGATGTCCGGACTTCAAAAACTGTAAGTAGATCGTCGGGGGTTATTGTTAGTTGGGGTTTTTTTTACTTTTTTTGGGTGTTTTTTTTTAGATTAGGGTTTGGGTTTTAGGTAAAAGAGCTAAATGCCCTTTTCAGGCAATGAAAAAGAGCTGAATGCCCATACAAATGCCCTTTTCAGGGCAATGGGTAGCTTAGGTTTTTGTTAGAGTTAGGTTTTTTATTTTGGGGGGTTGGTTGGGTGGTGGGTTTTACTGTTGGGGGGGGGGTCTTTGTATTTTTTTACTGGTAAAAGAGCTGATTTCTTTAGAGCAATTTTTTCACACAATGATCTTGTAATCAAAAAGAGGAGCACTAGGCAAATTCCAGTAAAATAAAACTTAGCTTTTATTCGGCTTTTAGCTCATCTTAAAACTTAACAATCAAACAACATTATAACAGATAGCGTAGCACCCTCTATTGCTTACGCGTTTCGGCGATAGCCGTAGTCTTTAGAGCAATGCCCTACAAAAGGCCCGTTTGAGGGCTATTGGTAGTTTATTGTAGGCTAGGGGGTATTTTCAGTTTGGGGGGCTTTTTTATTTTTATAGAGCTATTAGATTAGGTGTAATTGTTTTTATGTTTGATAATTTCTTTTGCTATTTTTCGTAATTTAGTGTTTGTTATTTTTTGTAATTTTAGACTTAAATTTTTTTAGTAGTGTTAGGTTTTTTTAAATGTGTAATTTAGTTTATTTAATTGGTAGTTATTTTAATTTTAGTATAATAGCTATGTTAGGATAATTGTTAGTTTAAATTTAGTTTTTTTTAATTTCACAGGTAAGTTTTTATTTATTTTAAGATAGGGATATTGTAATTTTAATATAAAGTTAGGGGGTTGTTAGGTTTATGAGATGCAGGAGCAAGAGCGGTGTTGTAGAGATTAGACCAGGAGATGCAGGAGCAAGAGCGGTGTTGTAGAGATTAAACCAGCAGATGTAGGAGCAAGAGCAGTGTTGTAACGATTAGACCAGGAGATGCAGGAGCAAGAGCGGTGTTGTAGAGATTAAACCAGGAGATGCAGGAGCAAGAGAAGTGTTGTAACGATTAGTCCAGGAGATGCAGGAGCAAGAGCAGTGTTGTAGCGATTAGACCAGGAGATGCAGGAGCAAGAGCGGTGTTGTAGCGATTAGACCAGGAGATGCAGGAGCAAGAGCAGTGTTGTAACGATTAGACCAGGAGATGCAGGAGCAAGAGCGGTGTTGTAGCGATTAGACCAGGAGATGCAGGAGCAAGAGCGGTGTTGTAGCGATTAGACAAGGCTTCATCTTTACAATATTTCTCTTACTTGGTGTATCCAGTCCACGGATTCATCCTTACTTGTGGGATATTCTCAATCCCTACAGGAAGTGGCAAAGAGAGCACACAGCAAAGCTGTCCATATAGCTCCCCTCAGGCTCCGCCCCCCCAGTCATTCTCTTTGCCGCTCTAACAAGTAGCATCTCCACGGGAGGGTAAAGAGTATGTGGTGTTAGATTTGTAGTTTTTATTTCTTCAATCAAGAGTTTGTTATTTTAAAATAGTGCCGGTTTGTACTATTTACTCTGAGGCAGAAAGTGATGAAGATTTCTGCTGAGAGGAAAAAGATTTTAGCATTTTGTAACTAAAATCCATTGCTGTTCCCACACAGGACTGTTGAGTACCGGAGAACTTCAGTTGGGGGGAACAGTTTGCAGGCTTAACTGCTTAAGGTATGCTCAGTCATTTTTATCTAACAAGACCTGGTAATGCTAGAAGACTGACACAAATCCCCATGAGGGAAGGTAAGCCATTTTCTGAGACGCAGTATAGAAGGATGGCTTCAGTTAAGGGCTTAAATACTGGTAGACACTGTGATGGGCTAAATCGCTTACTTTATTAGTGGAATCTTATATTTGTTCAACTGTTTGAAACGTTGGAAACACTTTTGGGGTTTTTATTACGCCTGGCATATTATTAGACGTCTAGTCTGACTCAGGAAGGCCCCATAACTCTGAACTGAAGAGGGAGGGGGCCTCATTTTCGCGCCTCAGTTGCGCAGTTGATTTACAAGACAGCTTCATGCAGCTTCACGTATAGAGTCCTGAGAGTGCAGGAGGACATCAGGGAGGCTTATTTTTCTTCTACAAATAACCCTAAAGGAAGGTAGGGCCACAGCAAAGACTGTGGCACCGTGCTGTAGTGTGTTAAACCGGTTGTTTACTTCAATTTGCTCCGATTTGGTCAATAAGGGGTTAATTGATTTGAAAATTTGTGTGCAATCATTTCAAAGCATTAGGATCATGTGGTGAAAATTTCATAAAGATCAGATGTTTTTTGGTGATTTTGTAAAAAAGTGTGTGCTTTTTATTATTTAAAGACACAGTAACGTTTTTTCAAAAAGTGATTTTTTTTTCTGTATTGTAGTGCTGTCTAAGTCTGTCAAACATGTCTGAGACTTCAGATAGACCTTGTTCTTTATGTTTAAAAGCCATGGCGGTACCCCCATTGCATTTATGTGTAAAGTGTGCTAAAACATCTAAGCATTTTAAAGACCATCCAGTGACACTTAAAAATGTAGCCCAAGATGATTCTTTAACAGAGGGTAATCAGGATAGTCCTTCTTCCTCTCCCCATGTGTCGACACCAGTTACGCCTGCGCAAGCGATGCCTAGTACCTCTAGCGCATTGGCCCCTATTACTTTACAACAATTAGCAACAGTAATGGATAATTCCCTTGCAGCAGTTTTATCCAAACTGCCAGTTTTTCCAAAAAAGCGCTATAGCTCAGTATTAAATACAGAGGATGAGCAATCAGAAGCTTTGGATGATTTATCTGTAGTACCCTCACAAAACTCAGAAGTAGCAGTGAGGGACGGTCTGTCTGAGGGAGAAATTTCTGATACAGGAAAAGTTTCTCAGCGGGCAGAGTCAGATTCCTTAGCGTTTAAATTTAAGCTGGAACACCTCCGCGTCCTGCTTAAGGAGGTTTTAGCTACGCTGGATGATTGTGACCCCATGGTGGTCCCAGAAAAATTGTGTAAGATGGACAGGTTTTTAGAGGTCCCCGTATACACTGAGGCATTTCCGATCCCAAAGAGGGTGGCGGATATTGTGACTAGGGAGTGGGAGAGACCAGGTGTACCCTTTGTTCCCCCCCTATCTTTAAGAAAATGTTCCCCATAAACGACCCCAGGCGGGACGCGTGGCAGACGGTCCCTAAGGTAGAGGGGGCTGTTTCAACACTTGCTAAGCGTACAACTATACCAATAGAGGACAGTTGTGCTTTCAAAGATCCTATGGATAAAAAATTGGAAGGATTGCTGAAGAAAATTTTTGTTCAGCAAGGTTTTCTGCTTCAACCAATTGCTTGCATTATTCCGGTAACTACTGCAGCGGCTTTTTGGTTCGAGGCCCTGGAGGAGTCGCTCCAGAGGGAGACTTCATACGATGAGGTCATGGATAGAATTCATGCGCTAAAGCTGGCTAATTCTTTTATCACTGATGCTGCTCTCCAATTAGCTAAACTAGCGGCGAAAAACTCAGGTTTTGCCATCATGGCGCGAAGAGCGCTTTGGCTTAAATCATGGTCGGCGGATGTGTCGTCCAAAACGAAACTGTTAAATATTCCCTTCAAGGGGAAAACCCTATTCGGCCCAGAGCTGAAAGAAATTTTTTCAGATATCACTGGCGGCAAGGGCCATGCCCTTCCACAAGATAGGCCGTTTAAGGCCAAAAACAAGGCTAATTTTTGCTCCTTTCGCAACTTCAGGAGCGGACCTGCTGCAACCTCTGCTGCCGCAAAGCAAAATAACGCTTCCCAGCCCAAAGCAACCTGGAAACCCTTGCAGGGCTGGAATAAGGGTAAACAGGCCAAGAAGTCTGCTCCTGCTACCAAGACAGCATGAAGGGGTAGCCCCCGATCCGGGATCGGATCTGGTAGGGGGCAGACTTTCTCTCTTTGCTCAGGCTTGGGCAAGAGACGTTCCGGATCCATGGGCATTAGAAATAGTTGCTCAGGGGTACCTTCTAGAATTCAATGATTCTCCCCCAAGGGGAAGGTTCCACATTTCTCGTTTGTCTTCAGACCAAACAAAGAAACAGGCGTTCTTACACTGTGTAGAAGATCTCCTGAAAATGGGAGTAATACACCCAGTTCCAATTGCAGAGCAAGGACTGGGATTTTACTCAAGCCTGTTCGTAGTTCCCAAAAAGGAAGGAACTTTCAGGCCAATCCTGGATCTAAAAATTCTAAACAAATTCCTCAGAGTTCCGTCTTTCAAGATGGAAACCATTCGGACAATCTTGCCGATGATCCAGGAAGGTCAATATATGACTACCGTGGATCTAAAGGATGCATATCTACATATTCCTATCCACAAAGATCACCATCAGTTCCTAAGGTTCGCCTTTCTGGACAAACATTACCAGTTTGTGGCCCTTCCTTTCGGGTTGGCCACCGCTCCCAGAATTTTCACAAAGGTGCTAGGGTCCCTTCTAGCGGTGCTAAGACCGCGGGGCATTGGAGTAGCACCTTACCTAGACGACATATTAATACAGGCGTCGTCTTTCCACAGAGCCAAGGCTCATACGGACATTGTTCTGGCCTTTCTAAGGTCTCACGGGTGGAAGGTGAACGTAGAAAAAAGTTCTCTGTCCCCGCTCACAAGGGTTCCCTTCCTGGGAACACTAATAGACTCGGTAGAAATGAAAATCTTTCTGACAGAGGTCAGGAAGTCAAAACTGTTGAATACTTGCCGAACTCTTCATTCCATTCCTCGGCCTTCTGTGGATCAGTGCATGGAGGCAATTGGCTTAATGGTTGCGGCAATGGACGTAGTCCCTTTTGCCCGAATTCATCTCAGACCACTGCAACTGTGCATGCTCAAACAGTGGAATGGGGATTACGCAGATTTGTCTCCTCAAATACAAATGGACCAGAAAACCAGAGACTCTCTTCTCTGGTGGTTGTCTCAAGATCACCTGTCTTAGGGAATGAGTTTCTGCAGACCGGAGTGGATCATTGTCACGACCGATGCCAGTCTGTTAGGCTGGGGTGCGGTCTGGAACTCCTTGAAGGCTCAGGGTCTATGTCTCGGGAAGAATCTCTTTTCCCGATAAACATTATGGAGCTGAGAGCGATATTCAATACGCTCCAGGCGTGGCCTCAACTAGCGGAGGCCAAATTCATCAGATTTCAGTCGGACAACATCACGACTGTAGCGTACATCAATCATCAGGGAGGAACAAAGAGTTCCCTAGTGATGAAGGAAGTATCCAAGATCATCAAATGGGCGGAGGATCACTCCTGCCATCTATCTGCAATTCACATCCCAGGGGTAGACAACTGGGAGGCGGATTTTCTAAGTCGTCAGACTTTTCATCCGGGGGAGTGGGAACTCCACCCGGAGGTTTCTGTTCAGCTGACCCAGCTATGGGGCATTCCAGAATTGGATCTGATGGCGTCCCGTCAGAACACCAAACTTCCCCTTTACGGATCCAGATCCAAGGATCCCAAGGCGGCATTGATAGATGCTTTAACAGCGCCTTAGTCATTCAGTCTAGCTTATGTCTTTCCACCGTTTCCTCTTCTTCCTCGGCTACTAGCCAGAATCAAACAGGAGAAGGCTTCGGTAATTCTGATAGCGCCTGCGTGGCCACGCAGGACTTGGTATGCAGACCTAGTGGACATGTCATCGGTCCCACCATGGAAACTGCCATCGAGGCAGGATCTTCTAATTCAAGGTCCTTTCAAGCATCCAAATCTAGTTTCTCTGCAACTGACTGCTTGGAGATTGAACGCTTAATTCTAGCTAAGCGTGGTTTCTCTGAATCAGTTATAGACACTCTGATACAGGCCAGGAAGCCTGTCACAAGGAAAATTTACCATAAGATATGGCGGAAATATCTTTGTTGGTGTGAATCCAAGGGTTACTCATGGAGTAAGGTTAGGATTCCAAGGATTTTAGCTTTTCTCCAAGAAGGATTGGAGAAAGGTCTCTCAGCTAGTTCTTTAAAGGGACAGATATCTGCTCTGTCTATCCTGTTACATAAGCGCCTGGCAGCTGTACCAGACGTTCAGGTGTTTGCACAGGCCCTAGTTAGAATCAAGCCTGTGGCTCCTCCTTGGAGTCTAAATTTAGTTCTTTCAGTTCTTCAAGGGGTTCCGTTTGAACCTTTGCATTCCATAGATATTAAATCTTGGAAAGTTTTGTTTTTAGTAGCCATTTCTTCTGCTCGAAGAGTTTCTGAATTGTCTGTTTTGCAGTGTGATTCACCCTATCTGGTGTTCCATGCAGATAAGGTTGTTTTACGTACCAAACCTGGTTTTCTTCCAAAAGTGGTTTCTAATAAGAATATTAACCAGGAAATCATTGTTCCTTCTCTGTGTCCTAATCCAGTTTCTAGGAAGGAACGACTTTTACACAATCTTGACGTGGTTCGTGCTTTAAAATTCTATTTTAAAGCAACTAAAGATTTCAGACAAACATCATCCTTGTTTGTCGTCTATTCTGGTAAGAGGAGAGGTCAGAAAGTGAAAAGCATCATTCGATTGGCTTATGAGACTGCTGGACAGCAGCCTCCTGAACGAATTACAGCTCATTCCACCAGAGCTGTGGCTTCCACATAGGCTTTCAAGAATGAGGCTTCTGTTGAACAGATTTGTAAGGCAGCAACTTGGTCTTCACTGCATACATTCGCCAAATATTACAAATTCGATACTTTTGCTTCTTCGGAGGCTATTTTTGGGAGAAAGGTTTTGCAAGCAGTGGTGCCTTCCGTTTAGGTTACCTGACTTGTTCCCTCCCTTCATCCGTGTCCTAAAGCTTTGGTATTGGTATCCCACAAGTAAGGATGAATCCGTGGACTGGATACACCAAGTAAGAGAAAACAGAATTTATGCTTACCTGATAAATTTCTTTCTCTTACGGTGTATCTAGTCCATGGCCCGCCCTGACAATTAAGTCAGGTTCAAATTTAATTTAATATAACTACAGTCACCACTACACCCTATGGTTCTCCTTTTTCTCCTAACCGTCGGTCGAATGACTGGGGGGGCGGAGCCTGAGGGGAGCTATATGGACAGCTTTGCTGTGTGCTCTCTTTGCCACTTCCTGTAGGGATTGAGAATATCCCACAAGTAAGGATGAATCCGTGGACTGGATACACCGTAAGAGAAAAAAATTTATCAGGTAAGCATAAATTCTGTTTTTGAGCCAGATTTGCCAGTGATGTAAAAATTGTGAACAAACATGATGTGTTTTGATTGATGCTTTGGCATTTGAGCCGTTTGAACTCCCCCCCCCCCCCCCAATAAATTATATGCATGATTAGAGAAATGCAAATTTAACGCAGAGAGTCTTCACTCTACTTGCAATAAGGATTGTGAGGTTATTTGCTCTGATCCTAACATCACACTAATGAGGTTAAAATAACATGTACCCTGTATATCCTGTAGTGACTTACCTACAGCTACTCTCTGAAGATCTACCATGTACCCTGTATATCCTGTAGTGACTTACCTACAGCTACTCTCTGAAGATCTACCATGTACCCTGTATATCCTGTAGTGACTTACCTACAGCTACTCTCTGAAGATCTACGTTCCCCTGTATAGCCTGTAGTTACTTACCTACAGATTAGTCTCTGAGGATCAACCTTCCCCTGTATATCCTGTAGTGACTTACTTACACATTACTCTTTGAGGATCTACCTTCCCCTGTATATCCTGAAGTGATTTACCTACAGATATTCTCTGAGGATCTACCTTCTCCTGTATGTCTTGTAGTGACTTACCTAAAGCTACTCTCTGAGGATCTACCTTCCCCTGTATCTCCTGTAGTGATTTACCTACAGAATACTCTCTGAAGATCTACCTTCCCCTGTATATCCTGTAGTGACTTACCTACTGTTACTCTCTGAGGATCTACCTTACCCTGTATGTCCTGTAGTGACTTACCTACAGATACTCTCTGAGGATCTACCTTCCCCTGTATATCCTGTAGTGACTTACCTACAGATTAGTCTCTGAAGATCTACCTTACCCTGTATATCCTGTAGTGACTTACCTACAGATACTCTCTGAGGTTCTACCTTCCCCTGTATAACCTGTAGTGACTTACCTACAGATTAGTCTCTGAGGATCTACCTTCCCCAGTTTATCCTGTAGTGACTTATCTACAGATACTCTCTGAGGATCGACCTTCCCCTGTATATCCTGTAGTGACTTACCAACAGATTAGTCGCTGAGGATCTACCTTCTTCTGTATATCCTGAAGTGATTTACCTACTGATAATCTCTGAGGATCTACCTTCCCCTGTATATCCTAAAGTGACTTACCTTCACATTAGTCTCTGAGGATCTACCTTCCCCTGTATATCCTGTAGTGACTTACCTACAGATTAGTCTCTGAAGATCTACCTTACCCAGTATATCCTGTAGTGACTTACCTACAGATACTCTCTGAGGATCTACCTTCCCCTGTATATCCTGTAGTTACTTACCTTCACATTAGTCTCTGAGGATCTACCTCCCCCTGTATATCCTGTAGTGACTTACCTACAGATACTCTCTGAGGTTCTACCTTCCCCTGTATAACCTGTAGTGACTTACCTACAGATTAGTCTCTGAGAATCTACCTTCCCCAGTTTATCCTGTAGTGACTTATCTACAGATACTCTCTGAGGATCAACCTTCCCCTGTATATACTGTAGTGACTTACCAACAGATTAGTCGCTGAGGATCTACCTTCTTCTGTATATCCTGAAGTGATTTACCTACTGATACTCTCTGAGGATCTACCTTCCCCTGTATATCCTAAAGTGACTTACCTTCACATTAGTCTCTGAGGATCTACCTTCCCCTGTATATCCTGTAGTGACTTACCTACAGATTAGTCTCTGAAGATCTACCTTACCCTGTATATCCTGTAGTGACTTACCTACAGATACTCTCTGAGGATCTACCTTCCCCTGTATATCCTGTAGTTACTTACCTTCACATTAGTCTCTGAGGATCTACCTTCCCCTGTATATCCTGTAGTGACTTACCTACAGATTAGTCTCTAAGGATCTACTTTCCCCAGTTTATCCTGTAGTGACTTATCTACAGATACTCTCTGAGGATCTACCTTCCCATGTATAACCTGTAGTGACTTACCTACAGATTAGTCTCTGAGGATCTACCTTCCCCAGTTTATCCTGTAGTGACTTATCTACAGATACTCTCTGAGGATCTACCTTCCCCTGTATATCCTAAAGTGACTTACCTTCACATTAGTCTCTGAGGATCTACCTTCCCCTGTATATCCTGTAGTGACTTACCTACAGCTACTCTCTGAGGATCTATCTACCTTAGTTGTGTGATATAGTGAGCGCTGGGAAGCTTTAAAGGACTGTGAGGTATGGATATGTTAAAAATGGAATGTATTTATTACAGTTAATATACAATGAAAATACAATATAATACATACAAATTAAAAAGCTTCTAAAATTCTTCCTAAAATCTCTATGGATCCATGAGATATAAGTCTTAAGGATATAGTGTTACCTATATCTGTGGTGTTGGAGCAAATATTACGTTAGCTCCGACAACAGTCTAAGACCATAGTATTATGGTCTATAAAGTGCAGTTTAAGCACAGATATTTACAAACAGCAGATGTGATGTAAATGGACAAAATTGGCGTAGTACAATGTCAATAATACAGATGTCAACAATACAGATGCAGTATAAAAGTATAAGTGATAGAAATACAATATAAATAAAAGTGTAGGAGAAATCCAATTGTGTAAAAATGGAAATCAAATTTGTTGAAAAAATCAAGAAATTTATGTCTCTCAAATAGTTTCTTAAAAAATGTCTCTTTGGAAAATCACAGTGTTCCAAAAAAATAAAAAAAAATAAAAATATATATATATATATCAGAGTGTTCCACAAAAATTGCAAAAGTGTTCCACAAAAATTGTAAAAAATTAATCCACAAATAAATATCAAAGTGTTCAAAAAATATGGTGGGTAAGTGCGTTCAAAGAAATCCTAGATGATTAACTTCCAAAATAAACTCCAATAGCTGTGGTAGACATGAAGGAGATTATAAGAATGCAGAATATAAAAAATATATAAAAAATGTAGAATATAAAAATGCAGAAGAAAAAAAAAAAAAGTACAATAATGTGGCGGGTAGGTCCAAAGTCCTCCTCCTAATCTGTGGGTGAAATAAAGTGCAATAGTGTAATAACGTCTAGATGTGGTATAATAAAATCAGAAATTTGCTCACCAGTATATCGACGCGTTTCGGCCCTCCTAGGCCTTTCTCAAGACAATACTGGTCTGTATGTCTCTGGGAGCTTTATACCCTAATACCATAGGTGATTGGTTCTATTTTGGCGCCAAAAGTCGGGGTCTGCCCTTTCCTGTTTAGCCCAGTGTTACATGGGAAATGTAGTTTTTTGTTTTTTTTTTGTATCTACCTTACCCTGTATATCCTCTAGTGACTTACCTACTGATACTCTCTGAGGATCTACCTTACCCTGTATATCCTGTAGTAACTTACCTACAGCTACTCTCTGAGGATTTATCTACCTTACCCTGTATATCCTCTAGTGACTTACCTACTGATACTCTCTGAGGTTCTACCTTCCCCTGTATAACCTGTAGTGACTTACCTACAGATTAGTCTCTGAGAATCTACCTTCCCCAGTTTATCCTGTAGTGACTTATCTACAGATACTCTCTGAGGATCGACCTTCCCCTGTATATCCTGTAGTGACTTACCAACAGATTAGTCGCTGAGGATCTACCTTCTTCTGTATATCCTGAAGTGACTTACCTACAGATTAGTCTCTGAAGATCTACCTTACCCAGTATATCCTGTAGTGACTTACCTTCACATTAGTCTCTGAGGATCTACCTTCCCCTGTATATCCTGTAGTGACTTACCTACAGATTAGTCTCTGAAGATCTACCTTACCCAGTATATCCTGTAGTGACTTACCTACAGATACTCTCTGAGGATCTACCTTCCCCTGTATATCCTGTAGTTACTTACCTTCACATTAGTCTCTGAGGATCTACCTTCCCCTGTATATCCTGTAGTGACTTACCTACAGATACTCTCTGAGGTTCTACCTTCCCCTGTATAACCTGTAGTGACTTACCTATAGATTAGTCTCTGAGAATCTACCTTCCCCAGTTTATCCTGTAGTGACTTATCTACAGATACTCTCTGAGGATCAACCTTCCCCTGTATATACTGTAGTGACTTACCAACAGATTAGTCGCTGAGGATCTACCTTCTTCTGTATATCCTGAAGTGATTTACCTACTGATACTCTCTGAGGATCTACCTTCCCCTGTATATCCTAAAGTGACTTACCTTCACATTAGTCTCTGAGGATCTACCTTCCCCTGTATATCCTGTAGTGACTTACCTACAGATTAGTCTCTGAAGATCTACCTTACCCTGTATATCCTGTAGTGACTTACCTACAGATACTCTCTGAGGATCTACCTTCCCCTGTATATCCTGTAGTTACTTACCTTCACATTAGTCTCTGAGGATCTACCTTCCCCTGTATATCCTGTAGTGACTTACCTACAGATTAGTCTCTAAGGATCTACTTTCCCCAGTTTATCCTGTAGTGACTTATCTACAGATACTCTCTGAGGATCTACCTTCCCATGTATAACCTGTAGTGACTTACCTACAGATTAGTCTCTGAGGATCTACCTTCCCCAGTTTATCCTGTAGTGACTTATCTACAGATACTCTCTGAGGATCTACCTTCCCCTGTATATCCTAAAGTGACTTACCTTCACATTAGTCTCTGAGGATCTACCTTCCCCTGTATATCCTGTAGTGACTTACCTACAGCTACTCTCTGAGGATCTATCTACCTTAGTTGTGTGATATAGTGAGCGCTGGGAAGCTTTAAAGGACTGTGAGGTATGGATATGTTAAAAATGGAATGTATTTATTACAGTTAATATACAATGAAAATACAATATAATACATACAAATTAAAAAGCTTCTAAAATTCTTCCTAAAATCTCTATGGATCCATGAGATATAAGTCTTAAGGATATAGTGTTACCTATATCTGTGGTGTTGGAGCAAATATTACGTTAGCTCCGACAACAGTCTAAGACCATAGTATTATGGTCTATAAAGTGCAGTTTAAGCACAGATATTTACAAACAGCAGATGTGATGTAAATGGACAAAATTGGCGTAGTACAATGTCAATAATACAGATGTCAACAATACAGATGCAGTATAAAAGTATAAGTGATAGAAATACAATATAAATAAAAGTGTAGGAGAAATCCAATTGTGTAAAAATGGAAATCAAATTTGTTGAAAAAATCAAGAAATTTATGTCTCTCAAATAGTTTCTTAAAAAATGTCTCTTTGGAAAATCACAGTGTTCCAAAAAAATAAAAAAATAAAAAAATATATATATATATATCAGAGTGTTCCACAAAAATTGCAAAAGTGTTCCACAAAAATTGTAAAAAATTAATCCACAAATAAATATCAAAGTGTTCAAAAAATATGGTGGGTAAGTGCGTTCAAAGAAATCCTAGATGATTAACTTCCAAAATAAACTCCAATAGCTGTGGTAGACATGAAGGAGATTATAAGAATGCAGAATATAAAAAATATATAAAAAATGTAGAATATAAAAATGCAGAAGAAAAAAAAAAAAGTACAATAATGTGGCGGGTAGGTCCAAAGTCCTCCTCCTAATCTGTGGGTGAAATAAAGTGCAATAGTGTAATAACGTCTAGATGTGGTATAATAAAATCAGAAATTTGCTCACCAGTATATCGACGCGTTTCGGCCCTCCTAGGCCTTTCTCAAGACAATACTGGTCTGTATGTCTCTGGGAGCTTTATACCCTAATACCATAGGTGATTGGTTCTATTTTGGCGCCAAAAGTCGGGGTCTGCCCTTTCCTGTTTAGCCCAGTGTTACATGGGAAATGTAGTTTTTTTTTTTTTTTTTTTATCTACCTTACCCTGTATATCCTCTAGTGACTTACCTACTGATACTCTCTGAGGATCTACCTTACCCTGTATATCCTGTAGTAACTTACCTACAGCTACTCTCTGAGGATCTATCTACCTTACCCTGTATATCCTCTAGTGACTTACCTACTGATACTCTCTGAGGATCTACCTTACCCTGTATATCCTGTAGTGACTTACCTACACATTAGTCTCTGAGGATCTACCTTCCCCTGTATATCCTGTTGTGACTTACCTACAGATTAGTCTCTGAGGATCTACCTTCCCTTGTATATCCTGTAGTGACTTACCTACAGATACTCTCTGAGGATCTACCTTCCCCTGTATATCCTCTAGTGACTTACCTACAGATACTCTCTGAGGATCTACCTTCCCCTGTATATCCTGTAGTGACTTACCTACAGATTAGTCTCTGAGGATCTACCCTTCCCTGTATACACTGTAGTGACTTACCTATAGATTAGTCTCCGAAGATCTACCTTCCCCTGTATATCCTGTAGTGACTTACCTACAGCTACTCTCTGAGGATCTATCTACTTTACCCTGTATATCATGTAGTGACATACCTACTGATACTCTCTGAGGATCTACCTTACCCTGTATATCCTGTAGTGACTTACCTACTGATACTCTCTGAGGATCTACCTTCCCCTGTATATCCTGTAGTGACTACCTACACATTAGTCTCTGAGGATCTACCTTCCCCTGTATATCCTGTTGTGACTTACCTACAGATTAGTCTCTCAGGATCTACCTTCCCTTGTATATCCTGTAGTGACTTACCTACAGATACTCTCTGAGGATCTACCTTCCCCTGTATATCCTGTAGTGACTTACCTACAGATACTCTCTGAGGATCTACCTTCCCCTGTATATCCTGTAGTGACTTACCTACAGATTAGTCTCTGAGGATCTACCCTTCCATGTATACACTGTAGTGACTTACCTACAGATTACTCTCTGAGGATCTACCTTCCCCTGTATATCCTGTAGTGACTTACCTAAATATACTCTCTGAGGATCTACCTTACCCTGTATATCCTGTAGTGACTTACCTACAGATTAGTCTCTAAGGATCTACCTTCCCCTGTATATCCTGTAGTGACTTACCTAAAGATACTATCTGAAGATCTAGCTTACCCTGTTTATTCTCAAGTGACTTACCTACAGATATTCTCTGAGGATCTACATTCCCCTGTATATCTTTTAGTGACTTACCTACAGCTGCTCTCTGAGGATCTCCTTCCCCTGTATATCCTGTAGTGACTTACTTACAGAATTCTCTTTTGGGATCTACCTTCCCCTGTATATCCTGTAGTTACTTACCTAAAGATACTCTCTGAAGATCTACCTTTCCCTGTATATCCTGAAGTGACTTACCTACAGATATTCTCTGAGGATCTCCTTCCCCTGTATATCCTGTAGTGACTTACCTATGAATTCTCTTTGAGGACCTACCTTCCCCTGTATATCCTGTAGTGACTTACCTATGAATTCTCTTTGAGGACCTACCTTCCCCTGTATATCCTGTAGTGACTTACCTACTGAATTCTCTTTGAGGATCTACCTTCCCCTGTATATCCTGAAGAGACTTACCTACAGCTACTCTCTGAAGATCTACCTTACCCTGCATATCCTGAAGTGACTTGCCTGTAGCTACTCTCTGAAGATGTACCCTCTTGTCATTTACTCAGCATCTCACAATAAATATATGTTGTGTGTGACATGTGAGCAGCTAGCTATTCCTCGTTTATTGTCTGCTTTAACCTTATATAAGACCAGCAGAAGAGACGAGTGGATTTATGTGGCTGAAATCTATAATAGGTGTTTTTCTTTGCTCATTACTATCAGATGGATATTACACTCTCCAGCCGTACAATAAACAGGTGATCTGGAGATGTGTGGTCTGAAGAGGGTGTCTCACTTGGCCAATCAGACAAGGATTATATGACTGTGCCACACATATATTTCATGGTGTCTGATCTTGGGTGGCAGGAAGTCTTAACTGGGTAATGTGGGATTCCTCTGATGGGATATTGTGATCTGTGTAGGAACAGATGTGTCGGCGCACTGATCAGGGGGCTTGTTGTTTAGTATTTGAGGGATATGCATGTGGGATAAAGAAATGTGCATTTGATTCTGTGTTTGTGTTTAGATCTGTCATTAAGTGTGTAATAGACGATCTGCCAGTAAACTTAACAAAATCCTCCGCTCTGCTCTTCAGGCCTTATGTGACCTTATTAAATTGTAATGTGTATTTCTATTTTCATATCGGACACATGGGGCTGCTTTAGGAGCTGTGGAGAGCTTCCTCTACACTGCTGGATTATTTCCAAATTGCCCTGGTTACCATGGCAATGTAATTTTGGAGCTTGAATGAAAATAAAACTCGCTTTGCAGGGTCCTCCTGGGGTCTTCTAGGTCACCTTAAAGCTGCAGTTTGACTCTGATCTTCGTTATTGATTTATCCATGCGGCGTTAGCTAACCGTAGGGGGTCATTGGTATCTAAGGTTGCAGAATAATGCGGCGGGCACTCATTTAGCAGCTGTAACTTTTCCTCCCTGCCTGGCGTTTCCTTGTGCTCGTTGGTAGAATATTCTGACTTTTGTTACCGCTGGCATTTGACTGATATTGATTTTACATTTTTCCCTTTTCTCAGAAGAGATTGTAAAACATCTATAGAAACATTTTCTCATCATGTAAGTGCACTAGAGAATGAATAGATGTAATAAATGCTGTGATGCCAGTTATTACCCATTGCAGCTGGGCTGTAGTTATCCACCTGCGATATGGGCTTTTCTTCATTAATTATTATGGGCTAGATTACAAGTGGCGCTCTAATGTTAACGTGATAGGCAATATCGTGATTGCGCTAAATCGAGCATATTACAAGTTTTTAAAGTAAAATTATATATATATATATATATATATATATATATATATATATATATAAATATAAATGTTTTATAAGTGTTAAAAGGGATATGGCATATGGCAAGGTATTTGACTGGAAAAGTCTATTTTGAATATATGTATGTCTAGATATGTATATGTGTGTGTGTATAAATGTGTATATATGTATATACATGTGTATTTATGTGTGTATATGTGTAAATATGTATGTGCACAATGTTACATAGGTATAAACATAAACAAATATATATTCACTTTTGAGCCCTTTCCCGTTAAATACCTTGAAACATGCAATATCATATTTAATCAATCTTTATATGTATTAATTTGTTTTTATTATGTGTTATAATATACCTGTAAATACTTTACATTCCAATGTTCTTTACGTAGAAGAAAATATTCTTTGTATTTTTAAATAGATATTCCTATATTTATATGTGTACATATCTAGACCTGTATATATTCATAAAGATATATACAGTTGGTATAGATATATATATTTTACAAAAAATAAACTTTAGATATATATAGAAATAAATATTTAAAAATAAAAATAACATTTTCTTCTATGTGGCGAACATTGGAATGTAAAGTATTCATAACTACCAACAGGTACCTGTTGGTCTAATGTGGTGTCGGGTTACAGCGCAAGCGATAAGTGTTAGTTTTCTTCTTAATTGGAAATAGTCCACAGCTGCATTCATTAGTTTTGGGAAATAAGAACCTGGCCACCAGGAGGAGGCAAAGACACCACAGGCTAAGGCTTAAATACTCCTCCCACTCCCATCATCCCCCAGTCATTCTTTGCCTTTCTTACCAGGAGGTTGGCAGAGAAGTGTCAGAATTTTTGTTTTTTATTTTTATTTTTGTCTCTTATGTAGTATAGCACTCTTCGGCATAGGACAGGAGTTTTAAGTAGTCTTGTCAGTCTCTCAGTGAGGGCTTGGATGAAAGTTAGAGTCCGGAGATGCAGGGAGTGTCTTTCTGCGAAACCACCCTGACTCATATTAACAGCTCCTCAAGCAATCAGCATTTTCGAACTTCGCTCCGCTGCCTGCTTTCTTCTCTCAAGTCCATGGCAGAGGCGATGCTACTCTCCGTCACACTTGAAAGGCTGTGTTCCTGTTCCACAGCGTAGATTCCGGTAAGATCGTTTAATTTTACATTATTCATGAATGACTGTAATGTGTATGTTTTCCCGAGAGGCTACCACCGGACGGGTCTAACTTAACATAAGGGTCTCAGTGAGTCTCTGGAATCAGGTATCTTGGAATCAAGGGTTAAAATCTCCTGAGGGGGTTATTGAACAGGGGGTTTATAATCATGTTTGTTATGTGATTCAACCTGCTTATGTGTGATGTTTACTGGGCTCGTGGTTTGGAACATTGAGGCCTTTGGAGGTGACGCAACGTTTTGGTTGAGCGCGCTTTTTTGAACTGTATCTTGTGGTCAGGCGTGCTTACGTTCCGTTTTCCATTTCCGCATTCCCGACCGTGTGGCGTAGGAAATATTCTAGTCCGCAGTGGTCTGGTCATAGGAGGTGGTGAGTGCCCCAGCCATTGTGGGTGTCAGGTGCCGTTTTTGGTTTTTCTACTTTAGTCCATATTTGCATATCCTCTATCTAGTTATGGAGGATTCTGATGCTGAGACTATTTTAAATTCAGATTCAGACTCTTTGTCCGGTGACGAATCCAGATTGGCCTCGTTGACACATGTCAACCAGTTTTGTTCCGTATGCCATATGAGAGCGCCTTGTTCCTCGGGGTCTGGGAATCAAGGGACAGCTGAGCCATCCGCCTCTGGGGGTCCTGTCCTCTGAGAGGCGAGTTCCCTACCAGTTAGTACTTCTACACATGCAGGTAACCGAGTTTATGATTTATGATTCCTCCATGCAGGGTGGCAGGTTCCCCCTGGAGGTTGCAGCACGTTTTCACTTCCACATAATGTTGGCGATTATTCGTCTGCAAAGTCCAGACATTTATTTGCGATTGTGCTCGTGCCCTATTGTCCCGGACATTCCACCTTGGGGAGGGCCTCTACAGTTCCCTGCGGGTGTAACTGTGCCTGAGTGTTGTGCCTTTTGTTACAGGATTGCGCACGTTTGCGTATTGCTTAGACATGTTTTTCAGTTATTGAATGACCCTATCATTACCAGATACGGGGATTTTCAGTCTGCTAATTCGAATGGTGCACCTCATTAGACATGTGGGGATGAGGTGATCTCCTGATTGTCATTTGAATAATATCTTTCCCAGTTTTTGAAAGATAGGGCTCCGTTTGGCTGGTCCTGTGGGTAGGCCTGTGTCTTTTTGGGCGTTAACCTCCGGGTTTCCTTATTTATTTATTTTTTGTCCGATGGGATGTCTTTTATTTGTTTTTGTTTCCTTCTGGAACTTTCTGGGATTGATACTCTTTATTACTTCTTCGGAAGTTGTTTTGGACACGTTAGTCCTATGTTAAAAATGTCTGTGCCTCTGCTTGGCAAGCTACTTGTAGGGGGGTCCTTTTCTAGGACATTTGTGTTGGGGATTTATCTTCCCATTAGCTGGTGGCTTTGGGCCTTGAGGACAGTTGTTGCCCTTCCGGCCTCATCCCTTTTCTTTAGGGGATATTCTCCCTATGGAGATGGAGTCCTTTCTTGGGACTTTTCCTGGATGAGAGGTGGAAAGGTGAGATTGGTTTCCCCTGGTCTCTTGCTGGCTTCAAGTCAGACTTGTTGGGCCTTTATTTTGATAGATCCTTAGGTCTATGGCCTTGTCATCTGTTTTCAGAGTCGTGTTGTACTTGTACTCTGTGGGGATGGCTGTGCTATCCTTACGCTCGTTCCTGTACCAGTTTCGGGATTCTTCTGTTCCCCTATTTTTAGATCCCTGAAGCTGGGTTAGTCCAGCTAGGTGTGGGTCTGCAGGTCAGGATGGCTGAGCGGTCAAGGCGCTGCATTCAGGTCGCAGTTTCCTCTGGATGTGTGAGCTTTGTTGAGTTTATCCTGTTAGCTCAGTCTGCTAGAATATAGATTTTCCTTTCAACTTGCTCCATCGATTTCAGAAGAGGGTCTACTCTTCCTTCGGGTTCTGAGGGTATACTCTACTTCTCGGGGGGCCTCGATTGACGTTTTGTGTTCCCCTTTTTAGGGACCTGTGTGTAGGTCCGGGGGCCTTGGTTGCCTGGAGCGTGCCCTCTGTCTGGGGGTTGCTTTTGCGGTCTGTTTTTTGCTTGACTGCTTCTTCTTCCTCGCAAGTGCCCTCTGTGTCATCCTGATATGGACTCTGTGTTCTCAAACTTGTTTTTTTTCGCCTGGGTCTATTACACATTTTTTTGTAGTTGAATACTTTGGTATTCTATGTTCAGATGCTGGGAGGCATCTTCAGTTGCATTCAGTGCTTGCAGGATGTTGGAGAGAAGTCTTTCTGTCTCTGTGTCTGGTCTTATCCCGTGTTTCGCTTGGTATAGGCATGGCCTCCTTTCCCTGTTTGGGCCATTTGGGTCTCTGTTAGCTGGGCTCACTTTTGGAGGTGTACTTTTTTGTATTAGGGGACCTTTCGGTTTCCTTGATTCTTCTTTGCCTTGACCCCTTGGGGGTTTCGGCTGGTGTCCCCTTCAATAGTGGGGGGTGAGTGGTGGGGGACCGTCTGTTGGGCGACGGTGTCTCCTGGAGGACTGTTGGCTAAGTCGAGTCCGTTTTGCACTCTCTAGTTTGGTTTCTGGACTAGCTGCGAGTCAGTGTCCTTGGGGCATTTCCTTTAAAAAAATTCTCGGATTTAGACAAAGCAGGGTTTTTTATTGGGTTGAGGATCAGGCCTGGTGTCCTCAGTATGGGCCGCCTATTGTACCCTCCCATCTTGGCGTTCAGTGTCCTCTATAGCTTGGGTATTGTTTTCCCAAAAGTAATGAATGCAGCTGTGGACTCTTTCCATTTAAGAAGAAAAACATAAATTATGCTTACCTGATAATTTCCTTTTCTTCTGAAGGAAAGAGTCCACAGCTCCTCATCAATAATGTGGGGCGTCCTTATTATTCTTCTGGCACCTTTCACCCTGATATTTCTTCTACTGTTCCTTGTTCCTCGGCAGAATGACTGGGGGATGAGGGAAGTGGAAGGAGTATTTAAGCTTTTGGCTGGGGTGTATTTGCCTCCTCCTGGTGGCCAGGTTCTTATTTCCCAAAAGTAATGAATGCAGCTGTGGACTCTTTTCATCATAAAAAAGGGAAATTATCAGGTAAGCATAATTTATGGGGGTTTTTCAGTATCATGCCCCATAGAAGTCTTTAGGGAGAAGTTAGCGTGGTCGCGATAGAGAAGTTAGGGTGGTCACAATAGCCAAAGTCGTGAAATTAGTGTGCCTGATCTCTCGCTCGCTCACTCTCTAACCTTTTACTTTCAACTTGTAAAATGCGTAATCGGGCCTTATATTGTTCTTCTGGGGGGAACCTCAACATTTCTCAGTGGTTATGTCACTTTGGCCCTGATATTCAAAGATTCTCCAATTTAGAGAGAAATTGCAGTTCAGACTTCACAGGGGCTGAACTCACTGAATATTCAAATGAAACTGTGAGATCTCTCTCATTTATATATGTGAAGCAGAGACAAGACCAGTGCAATATAGCACTGCATGATATGAGAGTTTTGTTACACTTACACTTTGTGCATTGTATTTTATATTACTTTACACGCGGGTCCTTTCAGTATTGTTGCATTTAAGCTTTGCACTTTCTCATTTATATTTTAATACATTTAGATTTAGCTCTGGCAGTGATTTTACATATTCTGATTATGTTTTGAAAGTTTCTGTGTTACTTTAACAAATTAGGATCATACTTTGTAAATTCCTGTGTAGCTTTTACAAATTACATTGCACCTTGTATTTGCTGCATTGCAAAGTAAAACTGACAGTTTCAGAAAGTGGGAGGGACAGGACAGTTCTTGAAGAAACCCGGTGAGACAGGTGTAACACGTAGAAGCTGTGAGAGAATAACCAAGACCCAGGATTCGACTAAAAAGTATACCCGCAGGATCCCTGTCTGTATCCATTACTCTTGAGATACCAGCGTACATATGTACTAGTGTGCGGTACTCATAAAGAGGTTTTATGACAGATAGCGGTGAAGGGTATGTACAATTACTTGCGCAAGTAACGAAGAAAGATTCATGAGACTCTCTGACACACATTTGTGACGTCAGAAGAAAGCCGTTATCAGACGGGGATAAGGGAGCGAGTTTGGCATCTCTGGACGCAGAGGGAGCAAAACAGGGCCACTGAAAGGATCGGAGGTAAGATCCTGTAAATAACAGGACATAAGAGAAGATTGTGATCAAGGAACCAGGAGGAGATCTGGTAAGACTTACAAAAGGCCAAATCGATATTCATTTTTTGGGTATACCTGGTTCAAAACTGTTAGCTAATGAAGAAGCACATACATGTGGAATAATCATTCCTTGGGGAACTGTTTCTAAACTCTGAACTGTTTCTAAACTCCAAAAAGTTTCTAAATGTGTTTGGACTGTCACCATATGATCGTTACAAATGAGTTACAATATATGATCGCTAATAATGAATAAATAACGTGTTTTAGATCACCTATGCATATACTTTAAAAAACTGAAGATCCCTAAGCGGTTGATTTTTAAAGAATTTTTAAAGAATTTTTTAAGATTTCTTTTCTTATTAGGTCACCTAATCATTGTATTTTAAACATATTTATTAGGTCACACATTATTGTGTTTTAAACTTATTTGGTCACATATTTATTGTGTTATAAACACATTGGAAAAATATACACACTTTTTAGATTAGGTTTGACGTTCACATTATAAATCCCTAAGAATCCTATTAGCTGTTTTAGCGCCCTCTCAAATCTACTAGAGTTCTCAGGGTATGTTTGAAGCTCTCTCGCAAGTCTTGTGAAATTTTCTAAGCATTTTAAACCAGCTGGTCTCACGGATTTGTCTCGCCAGCTGTATGCTGGTGAACTTTGCTCAAAATTAACAATACACTTATTTTAACTAACAGAAAAGTAATATATACTAAAATATAGCAAAAGCAAGTTAAATTGTAGTGAAAACATTTCAGATTAATTTACAATATATGCAGACTGAGCCTTTGGGATAGATTTATTAATGTGCGGGCAAACATGATTCGCTGTAGCGGACCATGTCCTCCGCACATCGATAAATGCTGACAGCATACGCTGTCAGCATTTATCATTGCACAAGCATTTCTAGTGAAATGCTGTGCAATGCCGCCTCCTGCACATTCGTGGCCAATCGGCCGCTAGCTGGGGGTGTCAACCTGATCGTATCAGATCGTGCTGATTGCTGTCCGCCGCCTCAGAGGTGGAAGACGAGTTAAGGAGCAATGTAACATTAAAAAGTTACTATTATGATAGTTGGAGACCAAAATGGCAACATATGTAGCAAAGCGGGAAGATATATATTCACAAGCCCAACTTCTGTAAAAAACACAGTCACTGACTGTCCCGTAGTGGTGATGAAGAGATTAAGCTCTATCTCCAATAAAAACATAGGTATATTACCTTGCTAAATATCGTCCTGGCATCCGTGCCATTTAGGCCTTACTGATAAGAATTTTCTCCCCTCGGCGGATGCAGAGGGGGACTTCTGTACCTGTTTTTTACCGAAGTTGGGCTTGTGAATATATATCTTCCCACTTTGCTACATATGTTGCCATTTTGGTCTCCAACTATCATAATAGTAACTTTTTAATGTTACATTGACCACTGTTTTATTGGTATTAGCGATTGTCATATTCTGTCTTATTAATTCTTGTGTGTCATTTTAGCATCCAATAGAATTGTCACGCTTAGGTATTCACCTAGACCAGAACATCTGAGAGCTATAAGCTGTACACTATTTGCTTGGGAGACGTCCCAATGTGTATATTTTTATTGTTTTATGATATTAATCTGTTTTAAATAAATTGCATTAACGTTTCTTACATCCTCTGCGATCCCTATTTGAAGCTTTTAGTTAGCGCTTTTCTCTTTTCTTTTGTATTTGTATTTGGCAGTTTAACTGGAGGTGTTATTCTGAGATAGCAAAATTGGTATCTACCTCATTATGCGCATCTATTTTCCATTTGCACATTCCTATGGAAGGCATCTCTCATCTCTCTGGGACTTCCAGGTTCCTCCCCTTTTTTTAGAAAATTCAGTGAGTTCAGCCCCTGTAAAGTCTGATTATCTGGCCCCTAGAAAGTAATGAAGGTCTCATGGAAACTGACAGTTTTTCCAGTTTCATTTTAAATAGAAGAAATCCAAAGTGCAATGTAATTTGTAAAAGATAAAAATAAATATACAAAGTATGAGCCTAATTTGTTAAAGTTACACAGAAACTGTGAAAGCATCATCATAATTTGTAAAATCACAATCCTAAATACACTGCTGTTTACAATATAAAACACAATAGAAAGTGCAAAGTTTAAATGTAATAAAATGTGATCTGAAGTGTAAAGTGATATAAAATAGAAAGCACAAAGTGTAAAAAGTGTAAATGTAGCAGAACTTTCATGTCATGAAGTACTATATTGCACTGGGCTTGTCTCTCCTTCACATACAGAAATGCAGGGAACACCCCTTGGAAAAGCAAAGCAAAATCTGCCTTTTAAAAATGTCACTAGAGATCTCGCAGTTCTGAAGGATCATATTAGATCTCACCTTAGCAGAGAGGTTTATATATGTGTGTGATAGTTTTATTATGTGTTTGAACTTTCTTTTTAACCCTTACACTTTACGCTAGGTCTTCAGGTGCGCTAATACTTTGATCGCTGATTTTGTTTGCACTCAAGCGTAACCATTTACTTACAACTGGTAATATGCGCATGCAGTAACAAGGTTGTGATATTGCTTATCGCATCCAGCGCTAACTTTAGTGCGCCACTTGTAATCTAGCCCAGTGTCAGTTACCTCTTTCTCTTTGTCTACTTTTCACAACAGTATACTGAGATAGGCTCAAGAAAATGTACTTGTCTTGTGGTCATCTGCACTAAATGTCTAATATTGTTACACAGCTGCTGTATATTGCTTATTGATAGTTGTACTTAAATTTCTTTTATTATATACACTCTTATGTAAATTATGTACCTTAACAACTTATTTGCCATGTGTATTTCACCTCTAAAAGTATAATTCAGCAGTTACCCACCTGTTCCCTTCATTTGTAATCTGTGATGGATCTCTGTTTGTTCACATACTTTCTGTGTCTTTCTCACCAACCTTTTCCAACTCGTTGCTTTGGCACAGATTTACCAAAGCTGGGACAGACAGTGGTGTAAATCTTCGCCCTTTCTGCCCTGCATTGCGTCTAGTGGGCAGCAAAACACTAACCACATTTATCATTGCACATTACGACTAGTATGCAACGCCACCCTCTGCTCGTATGCAGGCATTCATGAGCGAGCAGGTGCTGCCAATCTCCATGGTCGGAAAAGTCTGGGGGAATTGAGATTACTACACATAGCAAGTGGTGATGTGGATTAAGAAGCAGCGGTCTTAACTCTCATGCGAGCCTGCTAGCAAAGGTGTTTTGAATCTACCATTGCAGCTTCATAAATGGAGCCTTTTGTGTTTAGGTGTCAGAGAGCTTTTGTTGCTCATTGTGTACTTTTCATTGCGCACCCTACACCCACCATATTCAGCAATTCCTGGACAGCAACATCTGTGTGCTGAGAACACATCTGTCCCATCACTTGATATATCCCCCATCCTTTCTAGATTATCTGTCCAGAGCCAGAATCTCCCCAGATTTGATCACAGCATCTTATGCTGTTCCATTTTTCAGACACTACTCCAGTACCTATACAGTATCCCTTATTGTCAATAATACTATTCTCCCTGCTAACACATATTTTCCAATAATTAGCCATTGATAATTTATTAGTCCCAGAATATTTAATGTCTCGCTTTGCTGTCAGATCTGGTGAGATATCACTGAAGAGTGTTGCTGTTATCAGGTGTAAGATTGATATCATACAAGTATCTTCCCAGAACTATCTGCATCTCCACTAAAGCAACAGATGTTTCTCAGGGACTTGGCTCTGGAGTATGACAAACTGTAAAATAATCCAAGAGTGCCTGGGATCTACATATCACTATCTAGAAGATTCATTAAGCTTTTTAGTTATATAAATGAACGGTCAAATTAGAAGGGTCAGTTGGTTCTTGGCTGCCATTAAAATTTCTGATGTGCCTTTTTTGGACATAATGTGTAATACTGAGGGAATATCATGTATTCGTGCGTGAAAGGTAGGCGCAGGGAGTGTCTAGCCTCTTTTCAAAATAAGCTCCTCACTAGCTTATAGGTGATAGACAGTTGAAATCAATATAAAAAGAAAAAGGGTGCTTATGCAGCAGACACTATTTATACAAGAATATTTATATGTATCTCCAAACAAGTATTATGCATATATATGTCTCAGAAACTCAAAACTCTCTCCTATTGTGAATAGTACCTAAAATGATGATATATAAGTGTATAATCAAGGATTTATTTAAATGTAAACGGTATTCATATCATCAGCATAGATATAAAATCATATATAGGGACGTCTCCCTTGAATCAGCTAGCTATTTGCAAAAATCAATTTACCAAAAATATTGTAGATAACAACACAAATAAAACAGATTGCTAAAACACTTTTTTAAACGTATAAAACATTAAAAGTCACAAAGTCCAGTTTTTAAAACCACCTTTTTCAAAACCACCTTTTATGCTTTTGCACTTTGGCCCAAATGTGCATATATATGTCACCAGAAACTTAATATCCCAGCAGCTTAGAGTAGAAAATTACTGCTTAGCAAAAGTTTATACATATACTCAATCCTGCAGAATCACACTTGTACAGTTTCCACAAGTGAATGCTTTATCGGCTGTTTTCAACCTTTGGGGACAAATAACCGTGTTACCTTTGCTGCATCACGCTGTGCTATTAGCTTGTTAAACGGAAACCGAGAGTTCCTCTCAACTTGACTCAGACTTTAGAGTAGAGGTTACCTGCTCCTCTGTTCCTGTGCAGTGATGCGTGTGATTGGAGGAATGGCCGGTCACATGACCTATACGTTCCTTCTGATTGGTACAAATTTGTTTTCCTTGTTTGGTGGGTTAGAAGTAGATAAAGTGTCACAAACTGGACAAAAAGGTTTTACAATCACACTGGCACCCCACATTCCTTCGCCTTCGACGCATTTCGCCTTTTTATAGGGCTTTATCAAGATGCTTTTGCTGTGTTGAGGGCCACTTATATATATCCTTAGGGTGCTTGTGATTGGTTACTGGGTTTCCAAAATTTAAAGTGGAATCAAACAGTTCATGGATGGTTTGTAATAAGGTGGTAGTTTTAGAATACAAAACCTTAAACACTTTATATAAAGTGATGTGTGCATAATAAAATTATATATGCAAAATAAAGTAATATAGTCATCGAAATCAAGTTCTATTTCATTAATGTTTAAAAATAATAATAATAAGAGCATCATTTAATAAAACATTTATATACCTACAAAAAGAACACCGTAAACATGGTTTGTGCATAATAAAGGGATACTGTATATGCATAATCAACTGATATGTGCATCATAAACTAATCTTAGTTTGTTTATATTCTAAATAAGAGCAGCATTTAATATTGATTGTATATACAAATTTGTAAGTTAGCATTACTTCTAAAAAATATTACTCCTTTAAAAAATATATATACATTGCTACTAAAACAGATCTCATGTGTCTATTATAGAGGGTATTTAGAAATCCATATGGCTCATATTCCAAGATAATATTTCAGAGACAAACATCAGTGACATTCATAATTGGAAATGTAGACCTATGCATATCCAAATGTTCACACTATTCATCTCTCAAATACCTATTTATAGAAATCTATTCACATTTCTGAATTTAAACCCCTAGGTTGCAGAGTTTTCATCTTGTATATCAACTCTGCTTCTTTGTATAGGAGTTTTTCCTCCAAGTCACCTCCCCTCCAATTTTGTCTCACCTTTTAGATTCCATAGAATTTCAGATGTTTAGGATTATTATTGTGGACTTCCCTGAAATGTTTATAAATATATGCATCATGTTTGCCATTTCTTATACAACTTAAATGTTCCCTAATCCTCTCCCTCAAACTTCTTGTTGTTTCACCCAAATATTAACTTTTAGGGGGACATTCAATTAGATAAATCAGGCCTTTTGTAAGTGCATCCAATTGTTTCTTTTCTGTTAAACTCTTCTCCTGTTTGTGTGGAGATTAAGTTTTTGGTTTTTATTGCATGCTCGCAGGTCTTGCATGTATGGCAAGGAAAAAAACCTTTTACCCCCTCTCCATACAGATCTCTACATAACAGGTTTTTATTATCCTTCCTAAACTCACTTGGAGCAAGTATGTTTTTGAGGATCTTAGCTTTTCTAAAAATCATTCTAGGGTATGGTGTAACTTTATCCCCTATGTAGGGATCACTTTGTATTAGATGCCAATGTTTTCTAAGGATCTTATTAACAAACTTGTGAACGCTATTAAAATCAGTAATGAATGGAGTATTAATAAAGCTCTGATCACTATGTGTAATCTCAACTTTCGGTTTAGGTTCTATTAATTTTTTTTCTTTTTATATTCCTGGCTTTTGTGATAGCTGTCTGTATCAGATCATCCTTATATCCTCTTTCGTTAAATTTCTTCTCTAGTATTCTAACTTGTTTGTTATAGTCTAAGTTTCGTTCTTTCTTATTCTCAGGGTTTGCCCGTACGGGAAATTTTCTTTCCATTTATTTAGGTGGCAGCTATCCCCATGAATATAATTATTTGCATCCACCTTTTAAAGTGGGTGTAAGTATTTATATCTCCATTTTCTATTCTAATCTCCAAATCCAAATATACAATCATTTCGTTACAATAATTATAGGTCAAATGTATTCCTTGGCCATTTTTAAATGATAGTCGTAGAGTCTTTCACATAAGATGGTAGTTGTTTAATGTAGTTTTGATGGAATCTATCTACATTTTGGGACAGATTCGCACTGATTGAATCAATCCCAGATATGATGGGCCTGCCGGGGGGGTCTATAAGAGTCTTGTGGATTTTAGGGAGAAAATAAAAAACTGAGACTTTGGGTTGTAGTGGGGTGAGATATTCCAGTTCTTTCTTATTTAATATCCCAATTTCTTTGGCTTTATCTAAAAGTGTTAATAGTCTTTTCCTATATAGTTCAGTCGGGTTATTTCTTAATTTTTCATCACTTAACAGCCTTTGTGCTTCCAATATATATTTTGATTTATCCATTACTACCACCCATCCCCCTTGTCCGCTGGTTTTATGATTATGTCTTTGTCTTACTAGATATTTTTAAGTGTTTCTCTTTCATTTCTATTTAAGTTATATTTAACTTTATCTTTTACTTTGTTCTCTTCTAAGTCCTTTAATACCTGTGTTTCAAAAAGTTCTAAGTTTCGTCTCTTCTCATGAGTCGTGTAGAATTTAGACTTGCGTTTTAAATTGGTGTGAATGAAATTATCTTTAGGTATGTTTGTTTGTGCACTAATGCTCTCTACTGGGTATTTAATAAAATATCTTTTTAGTGTTAAATTTCTCACAATTTTTTAACGTGAATAACTGTTTCAAATAGATTTATTCATGCAGTGGGTGCATATGTGAGACCCAGATTTAACAATTTTTCTTCCTCTTTTGACAGATGTTTACTGCTTAGATTAAAAATCCCTGTGCTCTCTTTAACCTGATCTTGCCCTGTTACCACCGATTCCTTTGCCATTCGCTTCTTCCCCTTCCCCCTGCTGCCCCTCTTCCTCTGTTTGTGGGGGTTTCTTGATATCTTAATCTCTCTTCTCTGTCTTCCCTCTCTATTTGTTTTGAAGTTCCCTCTCTTGGAGTGCTTATACCTAAAAAATCTTGGTTGCTGTAATTCTGTAAAGGCCTCAACTTCCATCTTGACAACCCCAACGATCACAACACCTCCACCCTCCTGGAAAACCTCGGAACCATTAGACTGAAGCAACTCGTAAACTACCTAACCCACGCAGCCGGCCACACCCTCGACCTGATCTTCTCCTCAGGCAACCACATCTCAGTCAGTCACATCACCAAACTCCTCTGGACTGACCACCACTGCATACACTTCTCCTTCAACAAACCCACCACCCACCTAAAACAGTATCACCCGCCCCGCAGAAACTGGAACAACATCACCCAAGACCAACTGCACCGCACCCTAAACAAATCCTCCCCACCTACCTCCACAGACGCCAACTCCTCCGCCCGCAACCTCCACCACTGGATTACAGACTGCTCCAACACCCTTGCCCCCCTCAAAAAAACGGCCAGCCGCAAAACCATCTACAAGGCCAGCTGGTTTGCCCCGGCCCTCCAGGACTCCAAACGCCACTGCAGACGATTGGAAAAAACCTGTAGATCCAGCAAGACCCTTCTGGAAAAAGCTGCCTTTAAGGAAGCAATCATCCACCCACCATCGCCAACAAAACAGCCATCCAAGACAGAATCAACGCACACAACAGCCAGCAAAGAGTTGTTCTCAGTCATCAAGGAATTCTCTAAACCCAACAGCGACACCACCAACATCCCACCCTCCCAGGACCTCTGAAATACCCTCGCTGCACACTTCCACTGCAAGATCTTTGACATCTATGACAGTTTCACACCTCATAACTCAACCTCCACCACCTACTCCCCTACACCCAACGACACCCCTCCCAAATTTGCCCCCCCACACCACACACAGATTATCTGGAGCCCCCTCACCACAGAGGACACCCTCAGAATCATGAAATCCATCCACTCCAGCGCACCCTCGGACCCATGCCCCATCACATATTCAACAAAGCAAGCGACACCATCGCCCCTGAACTCCGCCGTACCATCAACTGCTCCATCAAAACAAGCACCTTCCCGGATGTCTGGAAGCACGCAGAACTGAAACCCCTGCTGAAGAAACTCTCAGCAGACCCCACAGACCCGAATAAATACTGCGCCATCTCTCTACTCCTCTTCCCGGCCAAAGCCATAGAGCAGTCCATCAACTTGCAACTTATTGACCACATTGAGGCCAACCACACCCTGGACCACTCCCAATCCGGTTTCAGAAGCAACCACAGCACTGAGACTGCCCTCCTCGCCGCCACAGACGACATCCGTGCCATGCTCGACCAAGGAGAATCCGCCGCCCTCATCCTCCTAGACCTCTCAGCAGCTTTCGACACTGTTGACCACAAAACCCTCTGCACCCGCCTACAAGACGCCGGCATCCATAGCAAAGCCCTGGAATCGATCACCTCCTTCCTCACGGGCAGGACCCAGAAAGTCAGACTCCCGCCCTTCTCCTCCAAACCCACACCAGTCAACTGTGGTGTACCACAAGGCTCTTCGCTGAGCCCCACCCTCTTCAACATCTACATGGCTCCTCTCACTGCCATCGTCCGACGTCACAACCTCAACATCGTCTCATACGCTGATGACACCCAGTTAATCATCTCACTCACCCGAAATCCCACCACCGCCAAAAAAGAACGTCCACTAAGGCCTTACAGCAGTTGCCGCCTGGATGAATGACAACCAGTTCAAACTAAACACAGACAAAACCAAAGTCCTCCTCCTTTGACCCAATAAATCCGCATGAGATGACTCCTGGTGGCCTACACCCTCCAACCCCAACCGACCACGCACAAAATCTAGGCTTCATCCTGGACTCCTCACTCTCCATGGACCGACAAATCAATGCCTCAACATGCTTCCACATTCTCCACCTGCTACGAAAAATCTTCAAGTGGATCCCTACAGAAACCAAGAAAACAGTCACCCACACACTCGTCAGCAGCCGGTTTGGACTACGGCAATGCTCTCTATGCCAGCTCCACCATCAAACTCCAAAAAAGACTCCAACGTATCCAGACCGCCTCAGCCAGACTGATCCTCGACATCCCTCTCCAATGCCACATCACCGAACACCTAAGGAACCTTCACTGGCTCCCCATCAACAAGAGAATCACCTTCAAGCTCCTTACCCACGCGTTCAAGGTCCTACACAACATCGGACCCAAATACATCAACCATCACGTAAATTTCTACACCCCCGCCAGACAACTCCAATCGGCTGACCAAGCACTCGCAGTCATCCCCCGCATCAGCAAATCCACAGCGGACGGAAGATCCTTCTCCCACAGGGCAGCAAAGACATGGAACATCCTCCCGCTGCACCTCAGACAATCCACCTCCCTTACAAAGTTCAGAAAGGACCTCAAAACCTGGCTCATCGACTGAACGCCCATCCCCTCCCCTCCCTCCTCCTATCCGCTTTCCCTTAGTGCATTGAGACCCTCACAGGTGATTAGTTTGCGCTCTATAAGTACCCAATAGATAGATAGATATCTGTTAAACATTTAATCTCTTTTATCCCCATAATCCCTATATCCTCTTTCTGTTCTCATTTGCTTATTTCTATTCTGAAAACCTGGGTTATCTGTGATATGTTTCTCCCTCCAATATTCCATTCTTGTCTCATTTTATTAGGGGTGAATCTTCCATTTTCATTCCTATTCAGCTCTCTTTTTTTTCTATTTCTCCACTCCCATTGAGTGTCTTTCTTTTATACCCTCTGTACTCTATTTTCATTTTACCTTCCTGATCCTTTCCCTTGAATAGTGTTGTCCTGTCTATTTTGGGTCTGTGCAGTGGGTGCTGGTTTATCTTTATTTTTGTAATCTTCCTTATGTCTCCTCATTTTTCCCCACTTACACCTAGATTACGAGTTATGCGCGCTATATGGAAATTAACGAACGCAACAAAAGTTGCGTTATTTAACCCACAATAGCGTAGCCATTACAAGTTTTGAAACACCCGGCTTGTACGTGCGATATGGTTGCGTTGAGCTCCATACCGCCCACAATCCAAGCGCTGCTTTGATGTGCTCGTGCACGCTTTCCCCATAGACATCAATGGGGAGAGCGGGTCAGAAAAGGCCTAATGACTGCGATCGCGGAAAGAAAAGCTCTGTAACGCAGCCCCATTGATGTCTATGGGGGGAAAAAAAATAATGTTTAAACCTAACATAAACCCAGAGTCTAAACACCCCTAATCTGCCCCCCACCAACATCACCGGCACCTACATAATGTTATTAACCCCTAATCTGCCGCCCCCGATATCACCGCCACCTAAAAAAAGCTATTAACCCCTAATCTGCCGCTCCCAATATCCCTGCCACTATACTAAAGTTATTAACCCCTATATCGCCCACACTATAATAAATCTATTAACCCCTATCCCGCCACTCCCCGACATCGCCGCCACTAAATAAAGTTATTAATCCCTAAACCTCTGTCCTCCCACATTACTACCACTAAATAAAGCTATTAACCCCTAAACCGCCAGACCCCCACATCACAACAACCTAAATTAAACTACATTAACCTCTAAAGAAAACCATAACCCTAATCCTAAAATCCCCTAACTTTAACATAATTAAAATAGTGCTAAATTAAACTTACAATTATTAACTAAATAACAACTATTTAAAACTAAATACTTACCTGTGAAATAAAACCGAAGTTAGCTACAATATAACTAATAGTTATATTGTAGCTAGCTTAGGTTTTATTTTTATTTCACAGCTAAGTTTGTATTTATTTTAACTAGGTAGACTAGTTAGTATATATTTATTAACTATTTACTAACTACCTACTTAAAATAAATACAAACTTACCTGTGAAATAAAACCTAAGCTACCTTACACTAAAACCTAACATTACAAAAAAAAACTACCATTAAAAAAAATAACAAACACTAAAATTGCTAAAAATAAAAAAAAAATACCATTACAAAAAATAACAAACAAAATTATATAAAACAATAAAAATTATTCCTATTCTAAATATACCCTCTAAAAATAAAAACACTCCAAAATAAAAAAAGCCTAATCTAGAATAAACTACCAAGGGCCCTTAAAAGGGAATAGGGTTTAATAAATTTTATTAGTGGCGGCGATATCGGGAGCAGCAGATTAGGGGTTAATACATTTAATTTAGTGTTGTCCATGGTCTGAACCATAAATTGGCTGGCTCCTTAGCTTAGATGCCTTCTTTTTCAAATAAAGATAGCAAGAACAAATAAAAATTGATAATAGGAGTAAATTAGAAAGTTGCTTAAAATTGCATGCTTTAGGACTTCCGGAGGAGGAGCCCAGGTGAATGGTCATGTGAGACACCTGCTCCGGCTCACCTCTCCTGCAAGCTCACTGGCGGGAACTCTGCGCCTAAGCCCTGGGACCCTGGGCGGCTTGCATTAGCCAGAACCACCGCTGCCGGAATCCCCTCTGGTGCCACTCCATTGCACCTTGCTGCACGTAGCAGCCATACAAGGTCCTAATCTCCCCTACCATTCTCCAGCAGAGGTTTAATTATAATTGCCATACATTGGCAGAAAGCTGGGAAGGAGGACAAAAAATAAAGAGGACGACTCTTTACCTGCTGTCCAGACTTAACGCCGTTATTGCCCAAATTACCTCTTTTCTAACAGTGATGCACGTATAAAGACTTACCAGCTTTAAATGCAGAATGCTCTCACCTGCCTAAACACAAAACAAGACAGGCTTAACACCGGAGACCTCAGCCTCCTGGGACTTTAACCTACTCTTATCCCTTGGCAATCTGTGATAGTGGAGCTGAACCTAACAGCGCATCCCGGCACTGATCCCTGGTACACCCTTTCCTTTTGCTCCGGCACTTCTACCTGATCCTGGGGTGGGAGCCCCTGGCCGCCTGGAGGACCTTGGGTGAGTGCGGCACACCGAATGCGCCGAGCCGCGGCGTCCCTGACGACGGGACGGTGAGAAGGCGCAGGGATTCACGGAGCGCTGCTCCCCATTGGCCCGGACGTCCCCTCCCACCGGTGCTGCGTGAGGGGCCCGGGTCACGTCCATCTGCTGCGCTGCTGGTTGTGTCCTAATCGCAGTGATTCCTCCTGCAGTCTCTCCGGACTGATCTGGGAATTTCCTTCCTACTTCTGCCGACTGAGTGCTCCCCCTCCCACCGGTGCTGCGTGTAGGGGGAGACCGGTCTCTTAAAGAAATCTCCACGGACATCCCTTATCTTTGGCCAGGGGCCGGTAAAGTATCAAATTGACTCATTCTCATGTCCTCTTGCTTTCGTTTGTTTCCCGAATACAGCTTCTCTGCATGTTAATTATTTACTACAAGTAAACTGTCATTATTGCACTTGCTTGAACTGTATTGGCTCTGTACTCTCTAAAGACTTTGTCAAGGGAGAAGGGGAAGAGAAAGGAAAGGGTGAAAAAAAAAAAAAAAAAAAACCTTCCCAATCAGGTTAATATCCTAAGGCCGGCTGTTAACACCTTCTTTGACGAGACTTTGGGCAAAAGTAAGGGAAGGGAATCAGAAAAGAAGGGAAGAAAACAAAGGGGAAAAAACACTGAACCGCAAATTACCAAGAATTCAACCTGGGATTCTATTATATCTGTTAAAAAATGTGTAGAACTTAGATATGTGGACATAATCTGTACGACCCCCGTCTCTCTCAGTGCTCCTTAAACATAGAAAAAAAGAGGGAAAAAAAAAAAGGGAAGAAAGGGGGAAAAAAAAAAAAAAAAAAAAAGAGAGAAATCACTTTGAGAAATGCTCTAATATAACTTTGCTGATACTGCACTTATAATCTTATAAGAGTATTATAGTTTTGCTGTTTTTCTATTATAACTTAAGGCTATACCTCTAGATCTTTTTATAAATCCCTATGAATAACATGATTACATTACCAGATTGTCACTACATAGGATTTTAAATGTATGTTGAGCCTGAGTTCTATCCAGCAACACTGGCCTATTATTATCAATAAAGAGGCCACACCTATACCTACAAACTAGCAATTATTACCCCAGCATTATATAGGCCTATTAAAAGCTGCCTGGCCAAAATTCTATTAGCCCTACACTATCACCAATTAATGATAGTGGTGCATATGGAAATATACAAGCAAAATTATACTCCTTAGATAGGATCAGTGTATCACTCTAAGACTATACCACACTGTCTCCACTTCTTCTGTTTATCCTACACACTATGAACATAACTCTCTAAATGCTTTCCTCTCCAAAACGGCTCATAGGCTCTGTTATCACTAAGAGAGCGAATAACTATTACCTACCTTGGCTACCCATACAGTATTACTACCCATTAAGACCACTGTTTATAAAGCAAAATTTCAAATCTTACCACAGAAATGCTACTGTTTAAAAAACATTTGTTATAATGCCTTTTATATTACTTGTGGGTTAAATGAAAATCCCTGGTCTTTTCACCTGGATTTAAAATTATAAAATTTAAACACACAGAAAACTTGACTATTTCTATAAGAAATCTATAACCAGAGTACTTGTTAAAATAATCTAGTGCTGACATCTAGAATCAACTCATATAGAGAGTGACCAACCTATACTGATATTCCTTGCAGATTAGAAATCCCCTATCTTCTGAAGAAGAGAGGAACTGAGCATCTGCCTAAAACCCCCCTACTCTCAGATCAAAGAATTATGTAATTGTCTGCTTTGGCTATAACACTAGGGACAAGCACATTGTAGAATCCTACTATTTGTAACCTTCACTAATCGCACAAAACTGCTATTCTGCCACAATCATAAACACCCCAACGTCACCTGCACTAACACCTTATCACTTATTTCGGTAATAAGATTAAATCGATTCTTTACAGAACCTCACATTAGTCACTTTAAATTAGCTTAAATACACGACACCTCACTTTTCCACTTAATACCCTTGACCACAAATATTGTCTCTTATAACACACCTCACCCCCACTACTCCTCACCTCACTGTGCCCTCACATTCTGTCACTTCTCAGGATCAATCTCATATAAGAACACACCCTCACTCAGTCCCCCTGGCTCTCCCCCTCCACTTTTTTGGAAGGGCCCCTCACTAACACCCTCCCCCGTCACTATCACAATTAGACACGTGGCTTATGGATACATTTGTATCTATTGCATCTAAGACACCCTCCCCAAATATGGCAGCTAGACAAAGGGACAGAAAACCTAAAAATACCCAGGACTCTACCACTGAAGCACAATCAACCTTAGCCCATACAATAGCGATGCCGGAACTCTCTACCCCACAGAGTCTGGTTGCAAGCATCACAGATGCACTTACACCTAAATTTGATGTTCTTAGGGCAGAGATTAGGCAGGACATTTCCTCACTCACCCAAGAGATTAGACAATTCTCCAGCAGGCTGCAAGAAATGGAGCAGCGAGTATCAGATCTAGAAGACCTAACTATAGGACACAGCTCTAAATTAGAAAGTTTAAACAATAATACTCAAAAAGTTTATGATAGGCTGGAGGATCTGGAAAACCGCTCCAGAAGAAATAACATCCGGATAATTGGTCTTCCAGAAGACAAACAATTTGACGATTTATGTTGCTTTATTTCAGACACACTCACAAAGGCCCTTAAAATCCCTCCAACCTATCACTCAATTTTGGTGGAGAGAGCCCATAGGTTAGGCACCCCCCGTTCAGATAATAAAAACGGCAATCGTCCTAGACCGGTTATTGCAAGACTACTTAACTTTCAGGACAAAAATATGATATTACAATATTTCCGGAAAAACCAGCCCATCTACATAGAAAATGCTAAAATTTTAATTTTCCAAGATTTCTCTGCATATACAGCTTCCAAGAGAAGAGAGTTAGCCCCAATCTGTACCAAATTCATACAGGATGGTCACCATGCCACTATAATTTATCCCTCCAAACTCAGACTTATAGTTAACAATACAACACATATATTTGAAGATGCCCAGTTGGCTGAAAATTTTTTCAAAACTATGAACCCACAACCTCACTAAAAAATGACTTTGCCACACATTGAGAAATTAGGCCTTGTGATTAGGGAACCCCCTTGGGATAGGGTAGTCCTTGTTTATTGTATGTATGCGCTCTTTTTTAATTTTTTTTTTTTTTTTTTTTTCTTTTTCTTTTCCTCCTCTTCCCTCTATCTCGACCTCTCCCCTCCCTCTCCACAATCTAGATGACACAAGGGATTAATAAATTAAAAATAGTATCATGGAATGTGGGAGGCATATCAACTCCCATTAAACGAAAGGCGATACTTACACATCTGCGGAAGGCTCAAACCGATATCGGTCTTTTACAAGAAACCCACCTAAATTCAGAAGAATCTCTAAAACTAAAGGCGCAATGGGTCAAAGAGGTCCTTGCAGCACCGAGTGCTGGAAAAAAGAAGGGTGTGGCTATACTGATTGGAAAAAAAGCCAAAATAGAGATATTGCACTCTGAGGCTGACCCCGGGGGGAGATACATAATGGTAAAGCTGAGGTACGCACAGATAACTTATACAATATGTAACATATACGGACCAAATACCTCCGACCCAGAGTTCTGGAATCTAATCCAGTCAAAACTCCTATTAACCTCTGAAGGACATTTGATCCTAGGAGGTGACTTCAATATGGCACCACATTGTCCCCTAGACAGACTTAGAAACAATGTCAAACAGTTAAAACAAAAAAAAGATAATCTAGACTCCAAAATATTCAATAAACTTAAGCACAACTTAGCATTATGTGACATCTGGAGAGTCCAGAACCCTGGCGCCCAAGACTACACCTGCCTTTCAAAAGCTCACAAAACCCTTTCCAGGATTGATTTATTTCTAATTGATGAACGTATTGCAATGACAAAGGTAAAAGCAGGATTAATGCCAATCCTTCTATCTGACCATGGACCCATTACTCTTGAGCTTTACTTTGATCAATTCAATACGAATACTTCACGATTCTTTTTTCCTTATCACCTAACTTCAGACCTAAAATTTAAAAAATGGTTGAGGGATAAATTTGCCGAATATGTTAATTTTAACAAAGAATATATACAGCGCCCCGATATATTCTGGGAGACTGCGAAAGCAGTTCTTAGAGGAGAAATTATCGCTTATTCTGCCATCCTATCCAAAAAGGTAAAGTTAAGAGAGAGGGAGATGAATAATTCCCTGATCAACTCATATAACTGTTTTTTACTTGAAAAAACTCCTTTAAACTGGGCGAAATATATTCGTGCCAAAAGCATTAGAGACACTTTTGCAATGACCCAAGAAACCCACAGAGAACTTAGGTTTCAAGCTAAACTTTATAGATTTGGTAATAAATCTGGAAAAATGCTAGCCAAATTAGTTAAAAATGAAGGAAAAAAACCACTGATAGAAAAACTAACTCATAATGGAAAACAGGTAACGAACCCAGAAGATATAGCGGGTATATTTATAGAATACTTTCGTGACATATATACATGCAGAGGCTATGATGCTGTGAAAGCATCAGAATTCTGGAGTAAAATCTCCTATCCCTCAGCCTCGGACGAAGAGACATCCAGTCTTAATTCTCCCATCCTAATAGAAGAGATAGAGGAAGTAATCTCTAATCTTTCCCTTAATAAGGCAGCAGGTCCGGATGGACTTCCAAATGAATTTTTCAAAATTCTATCAGCCCAAATAACGCCTTACTTGAGCAATCTCTTTAACGAGATGTACATTAACGGCAAATCGGCCTCACCTTCCTTCTCCTCCTCATTTACGACCCTGATTTCAAAAGAAGGGAAAGATCCATCTCAAAAAGAGTCATATAGACCCATTGCCCTCCTAAATTCTGATTACAAAATCATGACATCTATCTTAGCAATCAGACTACAGAATATCCTAACAAAAATAATCCACCCGGACCAAGCTGGCTTTCTTAATAACCGAAACTCGGCTGCAAAAATTAGAGAACTTCTTGTCACTTTAGACTATACTCAGAATCCCCCCTCCTCTGAGGTGGAGAGAGAGGGCACCCCTGATTTAGCTATCCTGTCAATCGACGCAGAAAAGGCGTTTGACTCGGTTATTTTTAACCATATAATAACATCTTTATCAAAATTTGGGATTACAGGAAATTTTTCTAATTTCCTAGAAAATCTACATAAACAATCCCATACGAGATTAATAATAAATAATATTAATTCTCCTCCTATTATAATGGGTAGGGGGACGCGCCAGGGATGCCCTCTCTCTCCGCTTCTCTTCGATATAGCCATTGAACCCCTGGCCATTATGATAAGAGCGTCCTTAGAAGGCATAAAAATTCGGAACTATGAAATAAAAATGGGACTATATGCAGATGATCTTTTAATTTATCTCTCCAATACAAACCTTAATATACCAAAACTTCTTCAAATAACCGATCACTTCGGTCTATTTTCAGGGTACAAAGTAAATAAAACAAAGTCTGAGATTCTCTGGCTGAGGAGAAATAATAGTTCCATTCTAGACACTCCATTCAGGGTGGTTCATGAATCCTTTAAATATCTTGGGATTCATATACCAATTGATTTAAAAGACCTATATAAACTTAATATTACGCCCGTATTATCTACCTTTAAGGAGAAATTAAAAAACTGGCAACATTTGCCTCTATCCATATCTGGCCGATCAGAGTTATTCAAAATGATTCTTCTTCCTAAAATTCTATACATTCTGCAGAACGTCCCGCTAATCTTATCAGAGAAAGACATTCGCTTCTTTAATACCATGCTTAGACAATTTCTATGGCAAGGGAGAAGATCTAAGATATCCCTTGCCAAACTTACTGCACCAAGGGATCTTGGAGGCTTAGCATCACCCAATATTAGACTCTATAACCTTAGCTTCTTAGCACGAATAATTACGGACTGGATCTTTACTAAGAATTATATCCTTAACAATGAGTTAGAAAGGAATGTCTGCGAACCATACCTTCCATCAACCATGATCCACTGCCAACCAAAGAAGCTCCCAGCAGAGATCAAGAAACTTAAAACCATATATAATCCAATCAAGGCTTGGTGGAAAACAACCAAAGCCTTGGCAATAAACACCATGGTTTCAAATTATCTTCCTTTGACAGGGAATCCACAGTTCCAAGCAGGTATAAATTCAGCAGTCTTTAATCGATGGCATAATAACGGCCTTGTTAGATTATCTCAATTAATTGACAGTGATAGAAAATATACTAAAACCTTTGAAGAATTGAAGAATGAATTTAATCTTCTTAATAGAGATTTTTTTGCATATCTGCAAATAAGACATTATATTGCCGAACTAACCAAAGAGGCGGGCTGGTCTTGGGTGCTAGGTAAACTGGAAAGCTGGCTAACTTTAGTTAAAAACGGACACACATCTATTTCCCCGTGTTATCGTATACTCAGCGCTAATCAGGGTGCTTCTACTCTGGACAAGATGGCAGTGACATGGTCCTCTCTAATATCCCAGAGTAACATAGAACCAAAAACTCTTCAGTTATCAATTAACAAAGTATCATCCACCACCCTGTCAGCCACCTGGCGAGAGGCACATCTTAAGCTCCTTCACGGGGCCTATTTCACCCCGGAGAAAGGCCTCAGAGTGCACAATCAACAATTTAATAAATGTCCAAAATGCTCTTATCTTGCGGCAGATTTGGTACATATGTTTTGGAAATGTCCTAAAATTAGACGGTTCTGGAACAAGTTAGAGTACTGGCTTAGAACTGTCCTGAAAATCGATACAATTACTCTATCACTATACCGAATCATATTATGTCTGAATACAGAAAATAGCTACCAGAGGAACGAAAAGTTAGTAAATCTCTCTATCTTAGCATCTAGATACTTAATCTGTAAAAAAATGGAAAATGAAAACATTGCCGACTATTACCGAAGTTAAGAACTATTTAAAAAAACAATGCGTATTAGAACAGAAAGACACAAACATTGACAAGGAAACAGATATAAAGCATTTCTTTAATAAATGGGCAGCCTTTATTAAAACATTACATGAAAGGGAAATTGATTACTTGATTTTTCCATTTAAAATCTCAGAAATAGTCCTCCTTGGCATTTGGTAGTAGGAGAGGGGGGGTAGAGTGCAATTGATTTTTTCTCCCTTCTTCTGGGGTGTTTTTTTTTTTTTTTTTTTTTTTTTTTTTTTTTTATAGTTAGTTTGTTTTTGTTATGTAAATATAGATGACGTCATGGAGGCCATGACGGCTGAGGGTATTGGTCTAAAGTTTCAAAAAAAAGGAAAAAAACCAGCAGAGTATATAACTCATTTATCTGAAATACGGATAATTCTGTCAATTATTTTTTTTTAGGTCTGACTTCATGTTTTCTTTATCTGTCTGTACAAGCCCTGCGTGGCGCAAGACATGGTTTCTTATTTTTTCTGCCTTTTCTCTGTATACATTGCTGGATATAAATAAAAGTTTAAAAAAAAAAAAAAAAATTGCATGCTTTAACTGAATCATGAAAGAAAGAAATTGGGTTTAGTGTCTCTTTAAGACTGAGTTTGGATAAAAATGTATCCCTAGTACTTAAAACATCCATTTGGATTAAATTGATGGTAAATTCATACCAACTGCTCAACATAATTTAAAAGCTCTTATCCTAACTAGCATATCGATATGCTTTTTTAATATTACAAACATCAGTTTACTGAATAACTTAAATTTTATTACGGTAATGTTACAGTTTTATATTCAGCCTCTCTCGAAAATTTTCTAAGCTACTGCTTTGATTGACATACGTTTTAGCCAACCATCAGCTCACCATGCGCCCCATGTTAAAAAGTACCTGCACACTCCCATGCTCTGAACTCACTAATTGCGATGCAATGCGCAACTCTTATGCTACTTGCGCATTTGAAATAGAGAATCCTAGAGCTCTTGGTATGAATTTACCATCACTTTAATAAGAATGTAATACAATTTATTCAAACTTTATAGAGTTATTTCCCCTGCTGCACTTCCTAAAGTGAGGAAATGTTAAAGTGTATTAGTGTGTGAAAGGTACCCTCTATAATAGACAAATGAGATATGTTTTAGAAGCAATGTATATATATATATATTTAAGGAGTAATATTTTTTAGAAGTAATGCTAACTTACAAATTTGTATATACAATCAATATTAAATGCTGCTCCTATTTAGAATATAATCGAACTAAGATTATTTTATGAGGCACATATCAGTTGATTATGCATTAAATCCCTTTATTATGCACAAACCATGTTTACGGTGTTCTTTTTGTAGGTATATAAATGTTTTATTAAATGATGCTCTTATTATTATTACTATTATTATTTTTAAACATTAATGAAATAGGACTTGTTTCTTCTGTTATGTGCGATCAGTCCACGGGTCATCATTACTTCTGGGATATAACTCCTCCCCAACAGGAAATGCAAGAGGATTCACCCAGCAGAGCTGATATAGCTCCTCCCCTCTACGTCAGTCCCAGTCATTCTCTTGCACCCAACGACTAGATAGGATGTGTGAGAGGACTATGGTGATTATACTTAGTTTTTATGACTTCAATCAAAAGTTTGTTATTTTACAATAGCACCGGAGCGTGTTATTACTTCTCTGGCAGAGTTTGAAGAAGAATCTACCAGAGTTTTTTACTATGATTTTAACCGGAGTAGTTAAGATCATATTGCTGTTCTCGGCCATCTGAGGGAGGTAAAGGCTTCAGATCAGGGGACAGCGGGCAGATGAATCTGCATTGAGGTATGTAGCAGTTTTTATTTTCTGAATGGAATTGATGAAAAAATCCTGCTATACCGTTATAATGACATGTATGTATACACTTCAGTATTCTGGGAATGGTTTTTCACCGGAACTACTCTGTTAAAGGTCACTAATCCTTTTAATAAATATTGTCATGTTAAACGTTTTTGCTGGAATGTAGAATCGTTTACATTGCTGAGGTACTGAGTAAATAAATGTTTGGGCATTATTTTCCACTTGGCAGTTGTCTGCTTTAAATTGTGACAGTTTCGTTTCTCCTCACTGCTGTGTGTGAGAGGGAGGGGCCGTTTTTGGCGCTCTTTTGCTACGCATCAAAAAATTCCAGTCAGCTACTATTATATTTCCTGCATGATCCGGTTCACTGACAGATCTCAGGGGTCTTCAAACTTCTTTGAAGGGAGGTACATTCTCTCAGCAGAGCTGTGAGAATTTTTATTGACTGTGAATAAAAACGTTACTCTATAATTTTTTATGTCAAATTTAGTTATTTACTAATGGGAACAAACCTTTGCTAAAAGTTATGTTATTTTAAACTTGATGCTATAACTGTTTCAGTTCATTATCTCAACTGTCATTTAATCGTTTAAGTACCTCTTCGAGGCACAGTACGTTTTTGTTAAAAAAGATTATAACCAGGTTGCAAGTTATTGCTAGTGTGTTAAACATGTCTGACCCAGAGAATGATATCTGTGTCATTTGTTCCAATGCCAAGGTGGAGCCCAATAGAAATTTATGTACTAACTGTATTGATGCTACTTTAAATAAAAGTCAATCTGTACAATGTGAACAAATTTCACCAAACTGCGAGGGGAGAGTTATGCCGACTAACTCGCCTCACGCGGCAGTACCTGCATCTCCCGCCCGGGAGGTGCGTGATATTATGGCGCCTAATACATCTGGGCGGCCATTACAGATAACATTACATGATATGGCTACTGTTATGACTGAAGTTTTGTCTAAATTACCAGAACTAAGAGGCAAGCGTGATCACTCTGGGGTGAGAACAGAGTGCGCTGACAATACTAGGGCCATGTCTGATACTGCGTCACAGCTTGCAGAGCATGAGGACGGAGAGCTTCATTCTGTGGGTGACGGTTCTGATCCAAACAGATTGGATTCAGATATTTCAAATTTTAAATTCAAATTGGAGAACCTCCGTGCATTACTAGGGGAGGTCTTAGCAGCTCTCAATGATTGTAACACCATTGCAATACCAGAGAAAATGTGTAGGTTGGATAAATACTTTGCGGTACCGGCGAGTACTGACGTTTTTCCTATACCTAAGAGATTAACTGAAATTGTTACTAAGGAGTGGGATAGACCCGGTGTGCCGTTCTCACCCCCTCCAATATTTAGAAAGATGTTTCCAATAGACGCCACTACTCGGGACTTATGGCAAACGGTCCCTAAGGTGGAGGGAGCAGTTTCTACTTTAGCTAAGCGTACCACTATCCCGGTGGAGGATAGCTGTGCTTTTTCAGATCCAATGGATAAAAAATTAGAGGGTTACCTTAAGAAAATGTTTGTTCAACAAGGTTTTATATTGCAACCCCTTGCATGTATCGCGCCGATTACGGCTGCGGCAGCATTTTGGATTGAGTCTCTGGAAGAGAACCTTAGTTCATCTACGCTAGACGACATTATGGACAGGCTTAGAGTCCTTAAACTAGCCAATTCATTCATTTCGGAGGCCGTAGTACATTTAACCAAACTTACGGCTAAGAACTCTGGATTCGCCATACAGGCACGTAGAGCACTGTGGCTAAAATCCTGGTCAGCTGATGTTACTTCTAAGTCTAAATTACTTAATATACCTTTCAAGGGGCAGTCTTTATTTGGGCCCGGGTTGAAAGAAATTATCGCTGACATTACAGGAGGTAAGGGCCACGCCCTACCTCAAGACAAAGCCAAATCTAAGGCTAGACAGTCTAATTTTCGTCCCTTTCGGAATTTCAAACCTGGAGCAGCGTCAACCTCCACTGCACCAAAACAGGAAGGAGCTGTTGCTCGTTACAGGCAAGGCTGGAAACCTAACCAGTCCTGGAATAAGGGCAAACAGGCCAGGAAACCTGCTGCTGCCCCAAAGACAGCATGAACCGAGAGCCCCCGATCCGGGACCGGATCTAGTGGGGGGCAGACTTTCGCTCTTCGCTCAGGCCTGGGCAAGAGATGTTCAGGATCCCTGGGCGCTGGAAAAGATCATATCTCAGGGATACCTTCTAGACTTCAAATTATCTCCCCCAAAAGGGAGATTTCATCTGTCAAGGTTGTCAACAAACCAGATAAAGAAAGAAGCGTTTCTACGCTGTGTACAAGATCTGTTATTAATGGGAGTGATCCATCCAGTTCCGCGGTCGGAACAAGGACAAGGGTTCTACTCAAACCTGTTTGTGGTTCCCAAAAAAGAGGGAACTTTCAGGCCAATCTTAGATTTAAAGATTCTAAACAAATTCCTAAGAGTTCCATCGTTCAAAATGGAAACTATTCGGACAATCTTACCTATGATCCAAAAGGGTCAGTACATGACCACAGTGGATTTAAAAGATGCTTACCTTCACATACCGATTCACAAAGATCATCAACGGTATCTACGGTTTGCCTTCCTAGACAGGCACTACCAGTTTATAGCTCTTCCATTCGGATTGGCTACGGCCCCAAGAATCTTCACAAAGGTTCTGGGTGCCCTTCTGGCGGTACTAAGACCGCGAGGGATTTCGGTAGCTCCGTACCTAGACGACATTCTAATACAAGCTTCAAGCTTTCAAACTGCCAAGTCTCATACAGAGTTAGTTCTGGCATTTCTAAGGTCGCATGGATGGAAAGTGAACGAAAAGAAAAGTTCTCTTTTTCCTCTCACAAGAGTTCCATTCTTGGGGACTCTTATAGATTCTGTAGAAATGAAGATTTACCTGACAGAAGACAGGTTAACAAGGCTTCAGGATGCATGCCGTGTCCTTCATTCCATTCAACACCCGTCAGTAGCTCAATGCATGGAGGTGATCGGCTTAATGGTAGCGGCAATGGACATAGTACCTTTTGCACGCCTACACCTCAGACCGCTGCAATTGTGCATGCTAAGTCAGTGGAATGGGGATTACTCAGATTTGTCCCCTACCCTGAATCTGAATCAAGAGACCAGAAATTCTCTTCTATGGTGGCTTTATCGGCCACACCTGTCCAGGGGGATGCCATTCAGCAGGCCAGACTGGACAATCGTAACAACAGACGCCAGCCTGCTAGGTTGGGGCGCTGTCTGGAATTCTCTGAAGACTCAGGGATTATGGAATCAGGAGGAGAGTCTCCTTCCAATAAACATTCTGGAATTGAGGGCAGTTCTCAATGCCCTTCTAGCTTGGCCCCAATTAACAACTCAGGGGTTCATCAGGTTTCAGTCGGACAATATCACGACTGTAGCTTACATCAACCATCAGGGAGGGACAAGAAGCTCCCTAGCAATGGTGGAAGTATCAAAGATAATTCGCTGGGCAGAGTCTCACTCTTGCCACCTGTCAGCAATCCACATCCCGGGAGTGGAGAACTGGGAGGCGGATTTCTTGAGTCGCCAGACTTTTCATCCGGGAGAGTGGGAACTTCATCCGGAGATTTTTGCCCAAATACTTCGACGTTGGGGCAAACCAGAGATAGATCTCATGGCGTCTCGCCAGAACGCCAAGCTTCCTCACTACGGGTCCAGATCCAGGGATCCGGGAGCGGTTCTGATAGATGCTTTGACAGCACCTTGGAACTTCGGGATGGCTTATGTGTTTCCACCCTTCCCGCTGCTTCCTCGATTGATTGCGAAAATCAAACAAGAGAGAGCATCTGTGATTCTAATAGCGCCTGCATGGCCACGCAGGACTTGGTATGCAGATCTAGTGGACATGTCATCCTGTCCACCTTGGTCTCTACCTCTGAGACAGGACCTTCTGACACAGGGTCCATTCAAACATCAAAATCTAACTTCTCTGAAACTGACTGCTTGGAAATTGAACGCTTGATTTTATCAAAGCGTGGTTTTTCTGAGTCGGTTATTGATACCCTGATCCAGGCTAGGAAGCCTGTTACCAGAAAGATTTACCATAAAATATGGCGCAAATACCTATACTGGTGCGAATCCAAACGTTACTCCTGGAGTAAGGTTAGGATCCCTAGGATATTGTCTTTTCTACAAGAAGGTTTAGAAAAGGGTTTATCGGCTAGTTCATTAAAGGGACAGATTTCAGCTCTGTCCATCTTGTTACACAGGCGTCTGTCAGAAAATCCAGACGTCCAGGCCTTTTGTCAAGCTTTAGCTAGGATCAAGCCTGTGTTTAAAGCCGTTGCTCCGCCATGGAGTTTAAACTTAGTTCTTAACGTTTTACAAGGTGTTCCATTTGAACCCCTTCATTCCATTGATATAAAATTGTTATCTTGGAAAGTTCTGTTTTTAATGGCTATTTCCTCGGCTCGAAGAGTCTCTGAGTTATCAGCATTACATTGTGATTCTCCTTATCTGATTTTTCACTCAGATAAGGTAGTTCTGCGTACTAAACCTGGGTTCTTACCTAAGGTAGTTACTAACAGGAATATCAATCAAGAGATTGTTGTTCCATCCTTGTGTCCAAATCCTTCTTCAAAGAAGGAACGTCTTCTACACAATCTGGATGTAGTTCGTGCCCTCAAGTTCTACTTGCAGGCAACTAAAAATTTTCGCCAAACTTCTTCCCTGTTTGTCGTTTATTCTGGACAGAGGAGAGGTCAAAAAGCTTCTGCTACCTCTCTCTCTTTCTGGCTTCGTAGCATAATACGTTTAGCCTATGAGACTGCTGGACAGCAGCCTCCTGAAAGAATTACAGCTCACTCCACTAGAGCTGTGGCTTCCACTTGGGCCTTTAAGAATGAGGCCTCTGTTGAACAGATTTGCAAGGCTGCAACTTGGTCTTCGCTTCATACTTTTTCCAAATTTTACAAATTTGACACTTTTGCTTCTTCGGAGGCTATTTTTGGGAGAAAGGTTCTTCAGGCAGTGGTTCCTTCTGTATAATGAGCCTGCCTATCCCTCCCGTCATCCGTGTACTTTTGCTTTGGTATTGGTATCCCAGAAGTAATGATGACCCGTGGACTGATCGCACATAACAGAAGAAAACATAATTTATGCTTACCTGATAAATTCCTTTCTTCTGTTGTGCGATCAGTCCACGGCCCGCCCTGTTTTTTAAGGCAGGTAAATATCTTTTAAATTATTCTCCAGTCACCACTTCACCCTTGGTTACTCCTTTCTCGTTGATTCTTGGTCGAATGACTGGGACTGACGTAGAGGGGAGGAGCTATATCAGCTCTGCTGGGTGAATCCTCTTGCATTTCCTGTTGGGGAGGAGTTATATCCCAGAAGTAATGATGACCCGTGGACTGATCGCACAACAGAAGAAAGGAATTTATCAGGTAAGCATAAATTATGTTTTTTTATGCATATATCATTTTATTATGCACACATTACTTTATATAAAGTGTTTAAGGTTTTTTATGTATTATAAAAAATACCACCCTATTACAAATCATCCATGAACTGTTTGATTCCACCTTTAATTTTGGAAAACCAGTAACCAATCACAAGCACCCTAAGAATATATATGAGTGGCCCCAAACACAGCAAAAGCATCTTGATAAAGCCCTATAAACGGGCGAAATGCGTTGAAGGCGAAGGACTGTGGGGTGCCAGTGTGATTACAAAACATTTTTGTCCAGTTTGTGACACTTTTTCTACTTCTAACCCACCAAACAAGGAAAACGAATTTGCGCCAATCAGAAGGAACGTATAGGCCATCAGACAGGCAGGGGTTCAGCAACAGTATATCAATCCAGCAGTTAAGGGGTAAACAGGCAGAGTGGTCAGACAAGCAGAGTTCAGCAGCAGTATATCAATCCAGCAGTTAAGGGGTAAACAGGCAGAGTGATCAGACAAGCAGAGTTCAGCAGCAGTATATCAATCCAGCAGTTGAGGGGTAAACAGGCAGAGTGGTCAGACAAGCAGGGGTCAGCAACAATATAACAGTCCAGCATACAGCAACAATAACACCCAGGAAAACAGTAAGTAACACCTATACTTTGGCAGTAATAGGTAGCACTAGATTAACTTACATAGGCACAGGATTCGCGCCACAGGAGATCCTTACCGGCTTCTGAACGGAGGGAGCATGCGGTGATGATGTCACCGCCGCATGCAGACAGGAGCGGACTCCTCCCTAGGCAACTAGCAGCAGGCGCTTCATCCCTAGCAACAGCTAGAGCAGCGCGGCGTGACAGTTAAACTGTATGTAGCCTTAATGATGCACAACTGCAGTGCCTTTTATTGAACAAATTACACATAATTCTAGATTAGAGTGCTCGCTATCAGAGTTATCTATCACACAGGCTAACGCATTTCACGTTATGTGTTTTCCCTCTCATCTTTGTATTCACTGTTTATTCCAATTTACAGAGAGAAAATGAGCCAGATTGCAAGTGGCGCGCTAATGATAGCACGGGACGCGATACGCAATATCGCTGGACCGCTTTTACGACTTGATATCGCAGGTCCATGGTAAAACTGATTTACCAGAGAAGCGTTATTGCAACCGACATTGTTCTATCACAACCTATACTTTTAGTGGATATCGCAACCGCGCTAAATAGCGTTCATATTACTAGTTGAAAGTTATAGGTTGAGCTCGAGCGAAAGCCAAAACTGAGCTAGAATATTTAGCTTGACTTGAGACCTGAAGTAAAGTGTAAGGGTTAAAAAAAAACACAAAATATATTAAAACAAAGTAATAAATTACACTCAAATATACACTTTTTAATGAAAAATGTATCATATTATATTGCTAAAAAAACATTTAAAAGGGATATGGTACAGGTATATGGCGAAGTGTTTGACTGGAAAGGGCTCCATGATTTTATATATATATATATATATATATATATATATATATATATATATATACAGTACAACTCCGAAAATCCGGACTGCTTGGGGATTTGTCCAGTCCGTATTTTTGGATTTTCCGGATTCTCGGACGTCGCTGATAAAATACAGTACCTTGTAAATAATAAAGGAGATGTGTTAATTTTTAAAAAAAAATTAATAACTAAATAATGTACAGATTGCCTTGTTTATTAGAATAGAGTACAGTACTGTACACATGCATATGTGCATTTCTTTCTGTTACAGGTATTTCTTCGGTACATGCTGAACTGCTTGTTCACCAAATTCTAACATCTGGTGATCCGCTTGTGAACCGAGCTTCTGCGGTGCAGGACGGCTATCAGCAGATGTTTCCTTTGTTTTAAAAGATAAAAAGAGATGCGTTTTTTTTTTAGTAAATACTGCACTGTGTAAGGCGTTTCATTTTTACAGTATTAAAATACAGTACAGTACTGTACCTGCATATGACATGTTTTCCTCTTCCTGCTGTGCAAGGTGATCTGTTTGTGGATTGAGTGTTGTGAGTGTTTGCTGCTGCAGTTGATTGTGCACTTGCATGACGTCTTGGAGTGTAAAGCTATGGTTTTGTTCCACAAATTTCACAATGGTTTCCATGCATTTTTCAGCAGTAGCCCAAGATACCTTTTCAGTTTCAAGTCTGTCATCTTCTTCATCAGATTTTTCAGAAGTGTGCTCCTCTGTCTGATGTGGATTTGTGATGCTGTCAATGATTTCTTGATCAGTAAAAGTGTCTGCAATCTCAACATCATCTTCAATGCATATCCACTCTTCTAGGTCCTCTTCATTAAGTTTTCATAGAGGGTTGTCTTCCCGAGCTAATTTGACAGATTGCATGAGTTCATTCACTTCAGATGCTCTCTGCTCTACAAGGAACCCTTCAAGATCTTCATTTTCCTCACACTCTAGCTCTCCATGCATCACATTTGGCCATAACATTCGCCATGATCTTAAAAGAGTTACAGGCTTGACTGCGTTCCATGCAGTTACAAGAGAAAACACTGCATCTTTTATTGTAAAGCTGCGTTGAAATTCTGTAGAATCAACATCCTTGTTTAACATTTTCATCATAAAGTCATTTTTATAATGGCATTTGAAGTTCCTAATGACTCCTTGGTCCATGGGCTGAATTAGTGATGTAACATTTGGTGGCAAGTAAGATGCAAAAATAATTCCACAATCAGTCACTAATTTTGGTTCATGGGGGTGAGCCCTACAGT